>NC_069502.1:868053585-868058585 GCF_027579735.1 Bombina bombina | reverse complement strand
CCAAATCAAAGATAGTTGAACATTGGGATTCAAAGATATAAAAAGTGATATCCTCATATGCTTGTAAATGTTAACTGAAAATTTTTTCAATAAAAATATATTTAAACAAAAAAAAAAAAAAAAAGTGATATCCTAGAATCCCTGCACCATTAATTCAGTATAAAAAAATGGAAAGGTTTCTTATGAAAATGAGCAAAGGGAATCAAATCCAATGCTGCAGCCATAGTACCTAAAACTTCCATGCATATAGCAAGTGAAGGAAATAATAGAGACTGAAGGTTCCGACAAACGGAACCCAATAAAATTGTCACTTGTCTGCTAGAGACAAAGACATTGACACAATCTATCTGGAAACCTAAAAAAGGTGACCCTTGTCTGAGGAATCAAAGAGCTTTTGATAAAAAAAAATCCTCTAACCATGTCTTGAAGAAATAACAAAAGTTGAATCGTATGAGATTCCGCAGAACGAAAAGACTGAGCCAGTACCACGAGACCGTCCAAATAAGGAAACACTGAGAACCTTGAAAAGATTCTTAGAGCTGTTGCTAGACCAGAAGGAAAAGCAAAAAATTGGTAATGCTTGTCAAAAAAAGGAGAATCTCAGAAAATGAAAATAATCTGAATGAAAACAGAAAATGAAGATATGCATCTATTGTATCTATTATGAACAAATAATGCCATTACTGACCAAAAAGGCAGAATAGACCATATAAACTCCATTCTAAAAGATGGTACACTTATATGACAATTCAAAAAGATTTTCCATCTTTGAAATAATGAATAGTTTTGAATAAAACCCCCAAATCCTGTTCCTAAAAAGGAACTGGTATAAATACCGCAGAAAACTCCAGGTCTGAGCAGCGCCTTGAGCCCCAACGGGTGACCAGCCGCGCTTCACAAGTACCCAATACATATAGGACTGAAACACACTTCAGGAAAGTGTGAGCCTTACTGGAATAGCTGGAATATGTTAGAGAGAGAAAAAATACTTCTCACAGACGGTTTTACTCTGAATCCTATTCTGTATCCAAATCTAAGAAGTTTGGACCGAATTGTACCAAACAAATTTATTTAAAAAAGTCTTAACCTGCCATTTACCAGCTAAGCTGGAATAAGAACTGCATCTAAATGCAAATTTGGGAAGCTGACTTTGATTTTTAAAATGGCTTAAATTGAATGAAGAAAACTTCCAATTATAAACATGTTACTTGGGGAAGAATTTAGAATTCTGTTACTTAGTAAGAAAAAAAGCTTAATATTTAGCCTTAGAACTCAATCTTGAAGCCCAGAGTAACAGTTGAAGAATTGAATCCAATTGTGAACCAAATAATTGATTTACCGTGGAAAAAAAAGAAATATGGAATTTAGAAATCAAATTAGCATTTCAAGATTGAAATCATAAAGTTCTTCTAGCTAAAATAGCTAAAGACATAGATTAAACCTCATTTGCGAAAATATCAAAAAAATGACGACACAAATGAAATTATTAGCATGTTGATCAATTTAACAATGCTAAACAAATCATAATCCGATACTTGTTGCACTAAAGTATCCAACCAGAAAGCTGAAGCAGTTGCAACATCAGCCAAATAAATTGCAGGTCTAAGAAAAGTACCTGAAAATAAATAATTTTCCTTAAATAAGATACAAGTTTCCCAAGGAAAAAAATAAATACTATCTGCTATAGGAATAGTAGTATGTTAGCAAGAGTAGAGATAGTCCCAATAACTTGAGGGATCTTCCTCCAAACTTAAAACTAACTGCCGGCAAAGGATACAATTAAAAACCTTAAAGAAGGAATAAAAGAAATTCCCGGCCTATTCCATTCCCTAGTATCAGGAACTGGAAAAAAACCTCTGAAGAAACCACAGAAGGTTAATAAGCAGAATTTAAATGTTAGCTAGTCTTAATCAAAAGAACTAGTTACTTCAATATCCAGAATAATCAACACCTTTTCAACAAAAAACGAATGTACTCTATTTAAAAATAAAAAAGTAGATTTGTTAGTGTCAATATCTGATGAAGAATAATCTGAATGAGAAAACACACCATCAGAGAAAGATAATTCAGTATGTTGTTGGTCATTTGAAACTTCATCAACTAAATGAGAAGTTTAAAAAAGACCTAAAAATGTTATTAGAAGGCGGGATAGCAGACAAAGCCTTTATACTAGAATCAGAAAAATATTCTTATAAATTCCTAAACATATCTTGTACATAAGATGTAAAAAAAATAGCAATAGATAATGCATAAATACTAATGGACTCTGCATGTAAAAGTTTATCATAAAAACTTATTACAAACCATAGCTAAATATAAACATTCATAACATTAAAATAAATGAACTTAGCTTTGGTAGGACTGATATCAGTCATCAGGAATCCCTCAGTATTTTCTGATACAGGAACAGCTGTTGAAATATCTTGCAATATGTAATAGAAAAAAACAACATATAAAGCAAAATTATCAAATTCCTTAAATGACAGTTTCAGGAATGGGAAAAAATGCAAAACAAACAAGCCTCTAGCAACCAGAAGCAACAAAAAAGTGAGACTGAAATAATGTGAAAAAAGTGGCGCCAAGTATGACGCCCACATTATTTGGCGCCAAGAAGACGCCCACATTATTTGGCACCAAGTATTACGCCCACATTATTTGGCGCCAAGTATTACGCCCATATTTTTTGGCGCCAAAAATGACGCCCGCATTGCTTGGCGCAAAAAAACGTCTGTAACACACATGCATCAAAAAATGACTCAACCATGTGACGAAATTTTGCGCCAAGAATGACGCAATAAATTGAAGCCCGCAAGGAAAAAAGTCAATTTGAAAATTTCTGAAGGTAAGAAAAAATATTTATTCATATGCATTTCCCAAAATAATGACAGTCTGAAAGAAGGAATACTGATTAACCTGAATCATGGCAAATATAAGTTTAAAACATACAGGGAGTGCAGAATTATTAGGCAAGTTGTATTTTTGAGGATTAATTTTATTATTGAACAACAACCATGTTCTCAATGAACCCAAAAAACTCATTAATATCAAAGCTGAATAGTTTTGGAAGTAGTTTTTAGTTTGTTTTTAGTTATAGCTATTTTAGGGGGATATCTGTGTGTGCAGGTGACTATTACTGTGCATAATTATTAGGCAACTTAACAAAAAACAAATATATACCCATTTCAATTATTTATTTTTACCAGTGAAACCAATATAACATCTCAACATTCACAAATATACATTTCTGACATTCAAAAACAAAACAAAAACAAATCAGTGACCAATATAGCCACCTTTCTTTGCAAGGACACTCAAAAGCCTGCCATCCATGGATTCTGTCAGTGTTTTGATCTGTTCACCATCAACATTGCGTGCAGCAGCAACCACAGCCTCCCAGACACTGTTCAGAGAGGTGTACTGTTTTCCCTCCTTGTAAATCTCACATTTGATGATGGACCACAGGTTCTCAATGGGGTTCAGATCAGGTGAACAAGGAGGCCATGTCATTAGATTTTCTTCTTTTATACCCTTTCTTGCCAGCCACGCTGTGGAGTACTTGGACGCATGTGATGGAGCATTGTCCTGCATGAAAATCATGTTTTTCTTGAAGGATGCAGACTTCTTCCTGTACCACTGCTTGAAGAAGGTGTCTTCCAGAAACTGGCAGTAGGACTGTGAGTTGAGCTTGACTCCATCCTCAACCCGAAAAGGCCCCACAAGCTCATCTTTGATGATACCAGCCCAAACAAGTACTCCACCTCCACCTTGCTGGCGTCTGAGTCGGACTGGAGCTCTCTGCCCTTTACCAATCCAGCCACGGGCCCATCCATCTGGCCCATCAAGACTCACTCTCATTTCATCAGTCCATAAAACCTTAGAAAAATCAGTCTTGAGATATTTCTTGGCCCAGTCTTGACGTTTCAGCTTGTGTGTCTTGTTCAGTGGTGGTCGTCTTTCAGCCTTTCTTACCTTGGCCATGTCTCTGAGTATTGCACACCTTGTGCTTTTGGGCACTCCAGTGATGTTGCAGCTCTGAAATATGGCCAAACTGGTGGCAAGTGGCATCTTGGCAGCTGCACGCTTGACTTTTCTCAGTTCATGGGCAGTTATTTTGCGCCTTGGTTTTTCCACACGCTTCTTGCGACCCTGTTGACTATTTTGAATGAAACGCTTGATTGTTCGATGATCACGCTTCAGAAGCTTTGCAATTTTAAGAGTGCTGCATCCCTCTGCAAGATATCTCACTATTTTTGACTTTTCTGAGCCTGTCAAGTCCTTCTTTTGACCCATTTTGCCAAAGGAAAGGAAGTTGCCTAATAATTATGCACACCTGATATAGGGTGTTGATGTCATTAGACCACACCCCTTCTCATTACAGAGATGCACATCACCTAATATGCTTAATTGGTAGTAGGCTTTCGAGCCTATACAGCTTGGAGTAAGACAACATGCATAAAGAGGATGATGTGGTCAAAATACTCATTTGCCTAATAATTCTGCACTCACTGTATATTTAGAACTTTACATATAAAGTGCCCAACCATAGCTTTGAGTGTCATAAATAGAAATAAGATTTACTTACCCCAAGACACTCATCTACATATAGTAGATAGCCAAACCAGTACTGAAACGAGAATCAGTAGAGGTAATGGTATATAAGAGTATATCGTCGATCTGAAAAGGGAGGTAGGAGAAGAAATCTCTATGACCGATAACAGAGAACCTATGAAATAGATCCCCTAGAGGAAGACCATTGTATTCAAATCTCTTCACATCTCTCTGACATTCACTGCACTCTGAGAGGAAAACCAGGCTCCAGCCTGCTGCGAAGCGCATATCAACGTAGAATCTAGCACAAACTTACTTCACCACCTCCATGGGAGGCAAAGTTTGTAAAACTGAATTGTGGGTGTGGTGAGGGGTGTATTTATAGGCATTTTAAGGTTTGGGAAACTTTGCCCCTCCTGGTAGGAATGTATATCCCATACGTCACTAGCTCA
>NC_069502.1:867968585-868048585 GCF_027579735.1 Bombina bombina | reverse complement strand
GCTGAGCCATCCGCCTTTGGGGGTCCTGTCTTCCCGGGGGCGAGTTCCCTACCGATAATTCCTCCTACACATGTGGGAAACCCAGTTTATGGTTTCTCCACGCGGGGTGGCTTGTTCCCCCCGGAGCTTGCAGCACGTTTTCGCTTGCAGATCTTGTTGGCGCTTGCTCGTCTGCAGGGTCCAGACGTTTCTTTGAGAATGTGCTCATATTACCTATTGTCCTGGGTGTCCCACCTTGGGGGGCCTCCGCAGCTTGAGGGTGCTGTTTTGGAGTGTTGTGCCTTTTGGTACCGGATTGCTCAGACATCTGACTTATTGAGTGACCCTGTAGTTCTCAGATATGGAAATTTTCAGTCTGATAGTCCGAATGTGAGGATGAGGTAATCTCCTATTGCCTTTGTTTTGGAGTTCTTTCCCAGTTTTGACAAGTAGGGTTCCGTTTGGCTGGTCCTACGGGTAGGCCTGCGTCTTTTTTGGGCGTTAACCTTCGGGTTGCCTTATATTTTATTTTGTCTTAATTTCGTTCTGTTTCCTTCGGGAACCTTCTGGGATTGATACTCTATTACTTCTTCGGAAGTTGTTTGGACATGTTAGTCCTATGTTTAATAATGTCCGTTTTCCTTTTTTTCCCCTATGTGGGAGAATTTATGCAGCTTGCTGGTTAGGACTCAGGGTTCAGGCTGGTCCTGTCGGGTTCGTTAGGTTTTTTGGCTGTTCAGACACATGGCGCTGTTTCTGCTGGACCGGTAGTAGCGCTGAGTGCTCAAGTTATCACTGTTTTTTATGTTCCACTAAGCATTTGAGAGGACCTGTGGGTTCACGAGGCAGGAAAGGATTGTGTCAGTCCTCTTATAGCCTTCAGTCATGTATGTCTGGGCAGGGGAGGGTTCCAGCTGTGTCCCTCCATTTGACATCTGATTTCATCAGAACCTAGAGTTCCTCCTCCTTGTGGGAGGGGGCTGGTAGGCATAGTGCCCCGTTGCCACTGGTTGAGTGGTTTGGCCTCCAATTTTTATGCCCCTGGATGGTCCTATGGGACTAGATCCATCAGCTTGTATGGATTGTCCAGCATGTGGAAGGTTTTGTATTTTGAAACCTATTGCTGTTTTGGCACCTTTAAGGGGGTGCGTGTCAGCTGTTTCTAGTGTATCTAGATATGGCTCTTACTCTAGGCCGCGTAAGGTCTGTCTGAGTTATGAGACATTGGGTCTTCCTCCATTGTATCCGGGTGGGTTAGATCGCCTTTTTGGGATCTGTGTTCCGGACGTTGGTCCCTGTGGGGACTTGTTTAACTCAGGTTTTTCCGGAGCCGGGAAGGTTTAGCACCTTTTCTCTACCCTGTGTCCTCTGCCTATGTGGAGGTGATGGGTAGACTAGCCCTGCTAGCAGGAACTTGAGGTATCCCTTCGATTGTCCTGTGGCCTGGTGTAGTCTCTTCATTTGACTTCTGACCTTACTCCTTGGAGAGTTGGACTTATCTAGGGGTGGTTCCTTCATTTGGTCGGAGCTTTCGAGTTCTCTGCGCTGTCCAGTTTTTCTGGATATGCTCCATTCCTATTGTCTGGCTTTTTGGCCAGTCAGGGTGTTTAGTTCCATGTTATAGTTGCCTGAACTATTAGGTACCCGGGACCTGTTTTTTCTTCCCGAGTCTTTCTTTCTGGGGCTTCGCTCCTATTCCAATTTTGTTTGTTTTTTGGATCTCAGGGCTGTTCGGGATGTTCCACGGTGTTGGGAAATGGGGCTATTTCCTTGTTCCATCTACCTGACCGGGTCAGGGTTAGCTCGGTCTATCGGAGTATACTCCTTGCTGGGTGGCTTGTGCCTCTAGACTGGTGGGTTTCTACCCAGCTTCTGGCGCTGGATTACAGTCTTCTGGTGTGCCTTAAGATTGAGGTTTTTGTCCTTCTGGCTTCTTCCCCTCTTTAGGGAATATTCGCTTCTTCAGGAGGCCGAGTCCTTACTAGGGGCTTCCCCTAGTCGGGAAGTGGACGGTGGACTTGGTTCCACCTGGAATTTTGCTAGTTCCATGTCAGACTGAGGCCTTGTTTTGATAGATACTTGGGTCTATGGCCTTGTCTGTTTTTCAGAGTCAGGTTGTACTTGTACTCTGGGGGGATGGCTGTACCATCTTGTGCTCATTCCTGTACCAGTTTCGGGATTCTTTTATTCCCCTATTTTGGATTCCTGTGGGTTGATCCAGCTGAGTGTGGATCTGCAGGCCAGAGCGGTCTAAGGGTCGCAGTCTCTTCTGGAGCTTGTACTGTGTCTATCCTGATAGCTCAGTCTCCTAGGAGATGGTGTTTCCTTTCTCCTTGTTCCTTTGACAGGAGAGGGTTTACTCTTCCTTCGGGTTCTGAAGGGATACTCTCCTTCTCAGGGGGCCTCGATGGAGGCTTCGTGTTCCCCTCTTTAGGGACCTGTGAGTAGGTCCGGCGGCTTAGATTACCTGGAGTGGGTCCTCTTTTGAGGGGCTGTTTTGTGTGGTCTGTTTTCTTGACGACTGCTTCCTTTCCTTGCAGGCTCCCTTTGTGTTGTCCTGTTGTGGACTCTGTTTTCAAACTCAGGGTTTTCGCCTGGGTGTATCTCACGCTTTTCGCGGTCGAATAATTTAGTATTCTAGGTCTTTGTCTCTTTTAATAAAAAACTGGGATTTCTATCACATACAAATTCGAGGGCCTCTTTACAAAATAGTGTTGAAAGGGATCTGATTAAACTAGCTAGCGATGTAGAAAAAAAAAAAATCAGCATACACACCCTCATAACAACTTATCCCACAAAGAATCAGCAGAATTGAAAAAAATTACAATCTAACAAAAACTTAGCGATAAGGAATGTGGAAAAGGGAGGAACCATTGTTCTTATGGAAAACACGAGTTACCTACTTGAAGCAAAGAGGCAGCTCTCAGACACAACTACCTATCGTAGCTTACCCTCGGACCCCACTAATATTTTCAGAAAGGATCTTGTCAACTTGTTGGAGGATGGTCTGGCATTGTGCATTTTACAAAGAAAAGAAATTGAATTATTGGTGCCAAAGTCCCCCGTCATTCCCATCTTCCACCACGTTCCCAAAATCCACAAAAACTTACAATCAAAGGCCCATCGTCTCCCTTTTGGAGCCTATATCCAAGTGGATGGATTCCATCCTACAGCCACTTGTCACTAGTCTATACAGTTACCTCAGAGATTCCAGTCATCTTCTTGAGAATCTAAAAAGTGTCACTTTGAAGAATACATACTGTTGGGCAGTAATTGATATAGAATCCCTCTACTCGTGTATCCCTCATGACCAAGGGGTTAGGGCTGTTAAGTGGTTCCTAGACAGAGATACCTTGTATCAACAAGAGGAAAATATCTTTCTATGTGATTGTTTGGAGTTCCTACTAACCCACAACTACTTTCTATTTGATAAAGTGTTTTATCTTCAACTTTGTGGAACGGCAATGGGGGCAAATTTGCCCCCACTTATGCCAATCTATATGTGGGTTGGTGGGAACTCCAATACATTTTTTCTGATTATAATACATATATCAGCAACACCAGTTTTTACAATAGGTTCATTGATGATATGATATTCATCATAGATAATACTAATCAAGGAAAGAGTTTTTTTAATCTTGGATTTTTTTAATTACGGTTCACTGGTGAGTTAAATAATTCAAAAGTGAACTTTTTGGATCTTACACTGGAAGGTGTAGAGAATAATGGTATTATTATTATATCTAGCACCTACAGAAAACCCACTGAGGCAATACCATTCTTCATGCTAAATCTGCACATCCACCACATCTTCTAAAGTCCATCCCTAAAAGTAAATTTTTAAGATTAAGAAGGAACACCAAATGTGACCTAACATATGATACACAATCAAATGACCTAAAGGATAGACTCCTTAATAGGGGCTATGACTCCAACCTCTTAAGTTTAGCACAAAAAGAGGCTAGGGATGGTGTTAAATCCAAAACCAAGAAATCCAGAAACAAATTCATGGAAGGATCAGTAGTTTTCAATACTCATTCTGCCCAGTTCAATGAAGTTGTCAAAATATTGGAAAAACACATCTCATTACTAAAAAATGATTACTTATTGTCAACTTTATCAGAAAATTGCAGATTTGTTTCTAGAAAACCTGAGACCTTGGGCTCAAAACTTGCTCCAAGTATGGTTCAAACCAACACACCCATTAGTACAACTTGGCTCTATCGTAAGGGTAATTTAGAATACAATAATTTTAATTGTAAAGCGTGCAAAATATTGACACTAGGACAACAGTTTTATTCCAGTGTAACACAAAGGACATTTGAAATTAACCTTTATGCCACTTGTAGAACTAAATGGGTAGTATACCTCATCACCTGCAAATATTGGCCAGACCTCCCGCAAATTTCGCGACAGTCTCAGAGAGCATCTCAGGGATATAGAGAATTTTAATAAACATTCAGCCATAGCCAAACATTTCAATTGTCTGCATCTTACTGGTGTCCCCGGTTTTGGAGCGCAGATCATTGAAATTGTTCACAGGAGCCCTAGGGGGGTGATAGACACAAATCTCTCACTAAAAGAGAACTCTTTTGGATCTTGAAATTAGACACGAGACACCCAAATGGTATTAATTTAGAATGGGATGTCTCCTATTTTATAGATTGAACTATCACCAATAGAATCCAGTTTATTTTTCTCTTTATTAATATTGAGCCCTACTTATCTACCAAAGAATGCACAAACAATTGTTTAAATAATATACTAGATCATTCCAGATCAGTAAATCAAATTAAATACAATTTTGCTAAGTCATAAAACCAGTGAATAAAAGACATATACATCCTAGGTAGATTTTGTTATTAAACTTACTATGGATTTGTACTCAGTCACCTTTATGTGCATGCTTTCATGTATACACAAAAGCACCTGTTAGCAGACACACAAGGATTCTGTATCGTTCTTTTATTATATATTGTTATTTTATTCTTTGTAGATGCCACCTTAGGCTTGAAGGAGGCGTTCCCATGAGTGGTCTGATTCAGGCCATTGATTGGTTAGGCGTCCTTTAAGTATGAGCTGGTATCCTTGGAGCATGTATCCTATGACTAAGCGCCACTAGGGGGCGCAAAACACGTCAGGACAGGTTTCCTTGTTTTCTTGCATATTCATGCATTTTTAACCTTTGTCCAATAAAGTTTATATACTTTTTATTTACCCCCTCGAGTGCCTAGACATCCGTTTCTTTGCTTTGTCTCTTTTAGTTGCATCCATGCTTGCAGGGTTATGGGGAGACGGCTTTTCTGTCTCTGTGCCCGGTGGTATCCCGGGTTTCACTTGGAATAGGCGTGGCCTCCTTCCCTGTTTGGGTCCGTTTGAGTCTCTGTGAGCTGGGCCCACTCTTGGAGGTGTTCTTTTTTGTATTAAGGGACCTTCGATTTCCTCAGTCCTCCTTTGCCTCGTCCCTTTGAGGATTTCGGCTGGTTTCACCTTCATTTGTGGGGGGTGATTGGTGGGGGACTGTCTGTGGGCGACTGTGTCTCTTGGTGGACTGTTGGCTCAGCTGTGTCCGTTTTGCGGTCTGTTTGGCTCTGGACTAGCTGCGAGTCAGTGTCATTGGGTCTTTTCCTTTAAAACCTTTTTCTCTGCTTCGGTTGAAGCGGGATTTTTTGTGGGGTTGAGTTTCAGGTCTGATGCCCTCAGTAGGGTCCGCCTTTTGTACCCTCCCGTCTTGGCATTCAGTGTCCTCTATAGCTTGGGTATTGTTTTCCCAAAAGTAATGAATGCAGCTGTAGACTCTTTCCATTTAAGAAGAAAAACAAATTATGCTTACCTGATAATTTCCTTTTCTTCCGATGGAAAGAGTCCACAGCTCCCCACCCGTCATTTTCTGTGGGGCGTCCTCCTTCTGGCACCTTTTAACCCTGATATTTCTTCTACTGTTCCTTGTTCCTCGACAGAATAACTGGGGGATGAGGGGAGTGGGAGGAGTATTTAAGCCTTTGGCTGGGGTGTCTTTACCTCCTCCTGGTGACCAGGTTCTTATTTCCCAAAAGAAATGAATGCATCTGTGGACTCTTTCCATCAGAAGAAAAGGAAATTATCAGGTAAGCATAATTTATGTTATATGTAATACCATATGTGAATGTCTTCAGATGATATTTAGATTGATAATGGTTTGTCCTTCAAATTGTCAGTAAACCTTACACGTGTTTCTCCAGATATGCTGGCTCTTACAGTAAAACACACTATCTTTTTTTTTATATAATTAAAGTCACTAATTTTCAGGCATGTAAAGGTGCCTTCATGTATTTGATATAAAAAGGTTTTTTCTTCTGTTTTTGCTTTCTCACTACTTTTTTGTCTTATTTTGTAAACTCTTGAAGTGTGAAATTCTATATACACAGTTTTTATGGAAAAAATTGTTACACAGGTAAAAAGCTAAATCACCCATAATGCCGGTGAAATTAAAAGATAAGAAATCGAAAGTTATGGATATAATCTTAGAATCTATTCCTGAAATGCTTTTCTCCTCACAACAATATTAGAGTAGTGGGACTCCCAGAAAACGATGACTTACTTAAATTTGCATACTCTTCTTCTTCCCCAGGCCTTAGGTTTCCCTACCCAGAAGCTTCCCCTAGCTATTGAAAGAGCCCATAGGATTGGCCCTATTAAACCTAATACTGAGACCTCTACTAGAAGTAGAATATTAATTTTTAAAGTACTTAATTTCCAAGATAAAATAGAATTGTTTACACTGTACAGGAAATTGAACACTCTGATTATCTCCAACAATAAAATACTATTGTTCCAAGATTTTTCAAGCGAAACTTCAGCAAAGAGGAAGGAAATGTCCCCCTTTTGTTATCAACTGCTTGACAAGGATCTGAAAGTGAGGATGATTTATCTGGTTAGACTAATATTGGATCATAATGTAGAAAAATAACTCTTAATGTAAGATAAGCGGAAGAATTTGTGTTGACTATTTAAGAACATTGACTTAATTTCCTAAAATATTATAGTCACTTTAAGTATCAATAGGTTGTTTATCTATGCAGATAGCTATGGTAAAGGGGAAAAAATGGTTAAATATAGCCATGCTGAATTCTTTTTTTCTTTAAAGTACTAGAAGAATTTTTGTGTATCCTATGGCAATAATTGTCATGTGATTTTTTTTTAGGGGTAGGGTGTTTGGGGTTTTCCCATTTTTTTCCCTCCTCGTTCTTTCCTCCTTTCCCTCTCAGGTCTCATTATGTCTGACCAATTTTAACTAATTTTAATGATGTTAGATAATATGAATATTCTTTCTTGAAATGTAGGTGGCATCACCTCACCCATTAAACGTAAATGAATAATTAAGCAACTTGCTAAACATAAGCCAGACATTGCTTTATTGCAAGAAACTCATCTTAAAGAATCAGAAATTGTCAAACTTAAGTCTAGATGGGTGGGAGAGGTCATGGCTGCCCCCAGTGTAAGAAGGAAATGTGGTGTAACTCTTTGAAATGAACAAAAACTTAGGATATAATATATCCACAGAGCTTGACCCAGAGGCCAGATTTATTATTTTACATTTGTCAGTTAAAAGAATTAAATTTGTAATATATATGGTCCTAATATGTTTTGTCCCACCTTCTGGGAAAAAAATAAATTGAAACTATTTCCTTACATGAGTGGTAACTTAATAGTAGGTGGGGACTTTAATATGTCCCTCTACCCAGAATTAGAAAGGCTTTCCTCTTAGAAATCTCAAGAATATATCTAAATTTCAATTTTTTTTAAGAGCTTTTGTCATTCTTTAAAGTTACGAGACGTCTGGAGGATTAAAAATCCAGACACTCAAAGTTTTACCTGTGAATATATAAGACATTTTCTAGGATTGATTTCTTTTTGGTGTCTGAAACCCTGTCCTTTGTAGAAATAGAACCTAAAATACATGATATTTTGATTTCGGATTATGCGAATCTGTTCCTGTCCTTTTCTACACTTCCTAAAAACGAATCTGATAGTTTGACCTTTGCATTTCCGCGCTCTTTAATGGTAACCCAAAATTTACAAATTGGTTAATCCAGAAATGGAAAGATTACTGTACATTTAATATTACCTATTTTAATAAGACAGAAGCTTTCTGGGAAGCTTCCAAAGCCGTCAGAGGAGACGTCAAATTATTTTTGTCTGCTTGGAATAGGAAGTCTAAAGCAAGAGAAAACTTAATTTATTTTTACCTGATAAATTTCTTTGACACGGTTAGTCCACGGATCATCTTAATTACTGTTGGGAATATCACTCCTGACCAGCAGGAGGAGGCAAAGATCACCACAGCAAAATCTGTTAAATACCACTCCCTCTACCCACAATCCCCAGTCATCTGACCGATGGGAAAGGAGAAAGGAAGTAATTTAAGGTGCAGAGGTGCCTGAAGTTTGTAGAAAAGCAAACTGAAAAACAGGGCGGGCCGTGGACTCACCGTGTCAAGAAAGACATAAATTTATTAGGTAAGAATAAATTATGTTTTCTTTCTAATGACACGGTGAGTCCACGGATCATCTTAATTACTGTTGGGAACCAATACCCAAGCTAGAGGACACAGATGAAAAGGGAGGGACAATACAGTTAACCTAAACAGAAGGCACCACTGCTTGAAGAACCTTTCTCCCAAAAGAAGTCTCTGCTGAAGCAAAAGTATCAAATTTGTAAAATTTAGAAAAAGTATGCAAAGATGACCAAGTCGCAGCCTTGCAAAGCTGATCTACAGAAGCTCCAGAAGGTGAAACAGCCCTCGTGGAATGATCCGTGATTCTCTCAGGAGGCTGCTGACCTCATATGCCAAGCGAATAACACTCATCAACCAACAAGAAAGAGAAGTAGCCGTAGCTTTCTTACCCTTACGCTTTCCAGAAAAAAACAACAAATAAAGAAGAAGACTGGCGAAAATCCTTAGTCGCCTGCAAATAATATTTCAATGCATGAACCACATCCAGGTTGTGCAACAAACGCTCCTTATGAGAAGGATAAGGACACAAAGGAGGAACAACAATCTCTTGATTAATATTCTTATCAGAAACAACCTTGGGAAGAAAACCCAATGCAGTACGCAGAACTACCTTATCAGAGTGAAAAATAAGAAAAGGCGATTCATACTATAAGGCTGAAAGCTCCGAAACTCTTCGAGCCAAAGAAATAGCCACCAGAAACAAAACCTTCCAAGATAACATCTTAATATCCAAAGAATGCATAGGTTCAAACGGAGCCTGTTGAAGGACTCTAAGAACCAAATTAAGACTCCAAGGTGGAGTAGTAGATTTAAACACAGGCCGAATTCTAACCAAGGCCTGACAAAAAGAATGAACATCTGGCACATCCGCCAGGCGCTTGTGCAATAAAATAGCTAAAGCAGAAATTTGACCCTTCAGGGTACTAGCAGATAAACCCTTTCTCCAAACCCTCCTGGAGAAAAGACAAAATCCTAGGAATCCTAACTCTACTCCACGAGTAGCATTTGGATTCACACCATCACAAATATTTACGCCAAATCTTATAATAAAATAATAATAATAATCATAGTCTCAATGACTGACTCAGAAAAACCACGCTTAGAAAGAATCAAGCGTTCAATCTCCAAGCAGTCAGCTTCAGAGAAATGAGATTTGGATGAAGGAAGGGACCCTGCAGAAGCAGGTCCTTCCTTAATGAAAGACACCAAGGTGGAAGGGAAGACATCTCCACCAGATCTGCAAACCAGATTCTGTGAGGCCACGCCGGAGCAATGAGAATCACCGATGCACTCTCGTTTGACCCGAGGAAGAAGAGCAAACGGAGGGAACACATATGCCAGACTTAAAGTCCAAGGAACTGCCAGAGCATCTATCAGGACAGCCTGAGGATCCTTTGACCTTGACCCGTACCCCAGGAGCTTGGCATTCTGACGAGATGCCATGAGATCCAACTCCGGCTGCTCCCAACTGAGAATCGAGCTGGAAAATACCTCTGGATTAAGTTCCCACTCCCCCGGATGAAAAGTCTGTCTGCTCAAAAAATCCGCTTCCAATTGTCCACCCCTGGATTATGGATAGCAGACAGACAACAGTTGTGAATCCCCGCCCACTAAATAATCTTGGCTACCTCTGTCATGGCCAAGGAACTCTGAGTTCCTCCCTGATGATTGATGTAAGCCACAGACATTATGTTGTCCGACTGAAACCTGATAAACTGGGATGAAGCTAGCTGGGGCCAGGCGAGAAGAGCATTTAAAATTGCTCTCAGTTCCAAAACATTTATTGGAAGAACCGACTCCTTCCGAATCCATAGACCCTGAGCCCTTAATGAAGCACAGACAGCACCCCAGCCCAGCATGTGGTGTCATAAAACCAGAGAATTTATCCCTAGAGTGTTCAAGTAGTTAATTCTTAAATTTACAAACATAGTTTGAAATATAGACTAGACCTCTGGCCTAGTCTTTGTCTAAGAAGGACACTCCCATGTAGCCTTTGATTGGTGTATGGTAGGACACACCTTAAGTGAATTAAGTATACAATGGGAGCCAACAGTTAGTATGCACACTTTTTATCTTCCTCACCTCCTTGAAGCAACTGTCTTCCAATAAAATAATTTTAAAAAGTGGACAACCCCTTTGGTTTAATATTCTGTTATTAATTACCACCATACAGCAAACTGGCATCTGTGGTTACAATCACCCAGGTAAGTCTGCGAAAGCAAGTTGCCTGAGAGAGAAGATCGTGAGACAACCACCATGGAAGAGAATATCTGGACATCTGATCTAGAAAAATCTTTGGAGATAGATCCGCATAATCCCAGTTCCACTGCCTGAGCAAGCATAACTGCAGAGGTCTGAGATGGAACCGAGCAAACTGAATGATGTCAATGACAAACCATCAGACCAATAACCTCCATGCACTGAGCCACTGACGGCAGAAAAAGGGACTAAAGAGCAAGACACTTATTTAAAATCTTTGACTTTCTTGCTTCTGTCAGAAAAAACGTAATCTCTAGAGAATCTATAATGGTCCCCAAAAATACCACTCTTGTAGCCGGAATTAAGGAACTTTTTCCTAAATTCACCTTCCAACCATGGGAGCGCAGAAAAGACAACAACAACTCCGTGTGGGAGTTTGCTAGTTTAAAAGATGGAGCCTGAACTAGAATGTCGTCCAAATAAGGAGCCACTGCAACACCCTTCAATCGAAGCACCACCAACAATGCTCCCAGGACCTTTGAAAAAATTCTGGGAGCTGTTGCCAGACCAAACAGAAGAGCTAAAAACTGAAAAGGTTTGTCTAGAAATGCAAATCTTAGGAACCTGTGATGATCCCTGTGAATGGGAATATGCAGATACGCATCCTTTAGATCCACTGTGGTCATGAACTGACCATCCTGAACTAAAGGAAGAATGGAACGAATAGTTTCCATCTTGAAAGACGGAACCCTGAGAAACTTGTTTACACTCTTGAGATCTAAAATAGGTCTGAAAGTTCCCCCCTCATTGGGAACGACGAAGAGATTTGAATAAAAACCCAGACCCTGTTCCTGAACCGGAACTATCACTCCCATGTCGGAAAGATTCTGAACACAACGTAAGAACGCCTCTCCTAATATCTGGTTTACAGATAACCTGGAGAGAAGAAACCTGCCTCTGGGAGGAAAATTCTTGAATTCCAGTTTGTAACCCTGGGACACGATATCTACCAGCATGTACAACCAGAGAAGGTTGTAGTAAAAGGGTACACTTAAATAGCACTCACATCCTCATGTATTAGATTAAATGTGTGTGGCGTGGTGTGTATGTGTAAAAAAAATGACACGTTAAAAATTAAACTTTAATAGTATAAATTAAAAATTGGGCACACTTAAAAACCCTAGGCAACTAGTAGTTGTATTGTGTAACACGTCTGTGAATAACCAGACAAAGTAAGGTATAAATGTGTTATCAGATAACCTTTAAAAATCTCCACCTGAGGAATGTACTGGTAGTGTAGTCGGTTCAACCAAATTATATAGAGTACTCGTTAATGGAACTACTTTGGTTAATTATACTAACCCCTTGGTTTGATAATTGAGTTGTCTACACACCATCTACACTTATAGGTATATTGTCTTGGGAGCCAAGTTCAGAACTAGGTTCTGTGATACCATTGGAACCATTTTACAATCCTTGTGAACACGTGATTATTTATACTACATTTTATTGTCCACTTAGTAGTATATGAACTTAAAACGATTCTAGGTAATTGAAATTAGGTACTGTAACCGCTTGATAGCAGATTATAAATCAAAAAATGATTAATGTATTTAGATAACATGTGATCTGATATCTTTCATAAATAATCTTATATTGCTTTGGCAACCATTCTATGGTATAGGTATCACATAAATAAAAAGTAGAAATACCAAAGAATATGTTTACGATGGTATTTAGCTGCTGAGCGCTACTGTAAGAGGATTGGTATTAATATGAGAATAGTTCTTCGGGATACAAAGAGTAAGCACTCCGTTGAATTTTGTGAGGTTATCTTGTTAACCTGATAATATATAGGAAGCAAAACTTGCTTAAATGCTTAGTATAAATGCAATGGTAACATAGTATCTAATTGGATACAAAGTTGCTTTATGATTAGTAGTAACTAATAAGATGCTACCATTGCTATAGTATTACCATAACATTGCTTATGACTATATGGTCAGGTTAGAATACGGCTTATTACACAAATGGTAGTGTGTTAATGTATGCTACAGATACAAGGATGGTATTCCTGCATCCCGACGTTTTGCCCTTAAAATGGCATGTTAGCAACACACTGTCAGTGTACTTATATAAAGTTAAATCGATCAACAACGTTCCTCCAGCACTCCAAGAAAGGATATACTTATATAAGAAAGGATAAACTTATATAAAGTTGATGTGTAAAACTCGGTGCTGTTTAGAAAGCACAACTTTTAAATTGTTGCATACCAATAGTTAAGAGACAGTGTCTTATTCGGTATAAAAATGTCTTGCTGGTATTTATAATAAATGCCTTTATTTTAAATATTCTGATGCATTAATATCATTTTGATATCTACAGTATACAAAAATATAATATAATTCAACAAGCTATTTGTTTGTACATTTGCAGATAACAATACCTTGATATTAAAATTACAATAATACAAAAGGCATTTATTATAAATACCAGCAAGACATTTTTATACCGAAAACGACACTATGTCTCCTAACTATTGGTGTGCAACAATTTAAAAGTTTTGCTTTCTAAACAGCACCGAGTTTTACACATCAACTTTATATAAGTACACTGACAGTGTGTTGC
Source organism: Bombina bombina (assembly GCF_027579735.1). Lineage (NCBI taxonomy): Eukaryota > Metazoa > Chordata > Amphibia > Anura > Bombinatoridae > Bombina > Bombina bombina. The sequence continues at coordinate 868,035,281 of NC_069502.1, read as the reverse complement.
TAACATGCCATTTTAAGGGCAAAACATCGGGATGCAGGAATACCATCCTTGTATCTGTAGCATACATTAACACACTATCATTTGTGTAATAAGCCGTATTCTAACCTGACCATATAGTCATAAGCAATGTTATGGTAATACTATAGCAATGGTAGCATCTTATTAGTTACTACTAATGATAAAGCAACTTTGTATCCAATTACATACTAAGGGGCCTAGTTATCAAGCCGTCAACCTCAAATACGCTGGAATTCCACAGCGTATTTGTGGCGAGGCTGATTCGCCTAAGTTATCAAGCCCTAGAGACCGGCAAAAGTAGAATTTTGTGACGTAAGCTTCGATCCGCCGGACTCAGTCCGACACAGATCGATTCTTACGTCACTCCAGATGTTCCGCACACAAGTGCAGCACAATCTGACTACTTTTGCTAGTTATCAAAAAACTAGCAGGTACGCTCGGCACTTTTACGGCCCAGCGTACTTGGTTTTCAATCCGCCGCCCTGGAGGTGGCGGATCCCATAGGAATCAATGGGAGTCTGACCATAGCGAAAGTTCATGTTCGCTGCTGCCAGACATCCCATTGATTCCTATGGGAGATGTCTGCACCTAACACCCTAACATGTACCCCGAGTCTAAACACCCCTAATCTGTCCCCCCTACACCGCCGCAACTAAAAAAAAGTGTTTACCCCCTAAACCGCCGCTCCCAGAGCCCACCGCAAGCTATAATAAACTGATTAACCCCTAAACCGCCTCTCCCTGACCCTGCCGCAACCTATATTAAATTTATTAACCCCTATCCTGCCCCCCCTACACCGTCGCCACCTATAATAAATTTATTAACCCCTATCCTGCCCCCCACTACACCGCCGCCACTGTAATAAAATTATTAACCCCTAAACTTAAGTCTAACACTAACCCTAACACCCCCTAACTTAAATATTAATTAAATAAATCTAAATAATATTTATCTTATGAACTAAATTAATCATATTTAAAACTAAATACTTACCTTTAAAATAAACCCTAATATAGCTACAATATAAATAATAATTTTATTGTAGCTATCTTAGGATTTATTTTTATTTTACAGGCAAATTTCAATTTATTTTAACTAGGTACAATAGTTATTAAATAGTTATTAACTATTTAATAGCTATCTAGTTAAAATAAAGAGAAATTTACCTGTAAAATAAAAACTAACCTAAGTTACAATTACACCTAACACTACACTATACTTTAATAAATTATTCCTATTTAAAACTAAATACTTACCTGTAAAATAAACCCTAAGATAGCTGCAATGTAATTAATAATTACATTGTAGCTATCTTAGGATTTATATTTATTTTACAGGTAACTTTGTATTTATTTTAGCTAGTTAGAATAGTTATTAAATAGTTAATAACTACCTAGCTAAAAGAAATATAAAATTACCTGTAAAATAAATCCTAACCTAAGTTACAATTAAACCTAACACTACACTATCATTAAATTAATTAAATAAATTAACTACAAATAACTACAATTAAATACAATTACATAAACTAACTAAAGTACAAAAAATAAAAAAAGCTAAGTTACAAAAAATAAAAAAAAATAAGTTAAACATTTAAAAAATATTACAACAATTTTAAGCTACTTACACCTAATCTAAGCCCCTTAATAAAATAACAAAGCCCCCCAAAATAAAAAAAATGCCCTACCCTATTCTAAATTAAAAAAGTTCAAAGCTCTTTTACCTTACCAGCCCTTAAAAGGGCCTTTCGTGGGGCATGCCCCAAAGAATTCAGCTCTTTTGCCTGTAAAAGAAAAATACAACCCCCCCAACATTAAAACCCACCAACCACATACCCCTAATCTAACCCAAACCCCCCTTAAATAAACCTAACACTACCCCCCTGAAGATCATCCTACCTTGAGTCGTCTTCACTCAACCGAGCAGCGATGGAACCGAAGAGGAGATCCGGAGCGGCAGAAGTTATCCTCCAAGGGGCGCTGAAGAAGTCTTCCATCCGATGAAGTGATCCTCCAAGCGGCGCTGAAGAAGTCTTCCATCCGATGAAGTGATCCTCCAAGCGGCGCTGAAGAAGTCTTCGATCTGGGCGATGTCATCTTCCAAGCGGGGTCTTCAATCTTCTTCTTCAGGATCCATCTTGCAGACCTCCGACGCGGAACATCCTGCTGGCCCGATGGACTACCGACGAATGAAGGCTCCTTTAAGGGACGTCATCCAAGATGGCATCCCTTCAATTCCGATTGGCTGATAGGATTCTATCAGCCAATAGGAATTAAGGTAGAAAAATCTTATTGGCTGATTGAATCAGCCAATCAGATTGAGCTCGCATTCTATTGGCTGATCGGAACAGCCAATAGAATGCGAACTCAATCTGATTGGCTGATTGGATCAGCCAATCGGATTGAACTTCAATCTGATTGGCTGATTCAATCAGCCAATCAGATTTTTCCTACCTTAATTCCGATTGGCTGATAGAATCCTATCAGCCAATCGGAATTGAAGGGACGCCATCTTGGATGACGTCCCTTAAAGGAGCCTTCATTCGTCGGTAGTCCGTCGGGCCAGCAGGATATTCCGCGTCGGAGGTCTACAAGATGGATCCTGAAGAAGAAGATTGAAGACCCCGCTTGGAAGATGACATCGCCCGGATCGAAGACTTCTTCAGCGCCGCTTGGAGGATCACTTCATCGGATGGAAGATTTCTTCAGCGCCCCTTGGAGGATAACTTCTGCCACTCCGGATCTCCTCTTCGGTTCAATCAGTGCTCGGAGTGAAGACGACTCAAGGTAGCATGATCTTCAGGGGGTAGTGTTAGGTTTTTTTTAAGGGGGGTTTGGGTTAGATTAGGGGTATGTGGGTGGTGGGTTTTAATGTTGGGGGGGTTGTATTTTTCTTTTACAGGCAAAAGAGCTGAATTCTTTGGGGCATCCCCCACAAAAGGCCCTTTTAAGGGCTGGTAAGTTAAAAGAGCTTTGAACTTTTTTAATTTAGAATAGGGCAGGGCATTTTTTTTATTTTGGGGGGCTTTGTTATTTTATTAGGGGGCTTAGATTAGGTGTAAGTAGCTTAAAATTGTTGTAATATTTTTTAAATGTTTGTAACTTATTTTATTTATTTTTTGTAACTTAGCTTTTTTTATTTTTTGTACTTTAGTTAGTTTATTTAATTGTAGTTATTTGTAGTTAATTTATTTAATTAATTTAATGATAGTGTAGTGTTAGGTTTAATTGTAACTTAGGTTAGGATTTATTTTACAGGTAATTTTGTATTTCTTTTAGCTAGGTAGTTATGAAATAGTTAATAACTATGTAATAACTATTCTAACTAGCTAAAATAAATACAAAGTTACCTGTAAAATAAATATAAATCCTAAAATAGCTACAATGTAATTATTAATTATATTGTAGCTATCTTAGGGTTTATTTTACAGGTAAGTATTTAGTTTTAAATAGGAATAATTTATTAAAGTGTAGTGTAGTGTTAGGTGTAATTGTAACTTAGGTTAGTTTTTATTTTACAGGTTAATTTCTCTTTATTTTAGATAGGTAAGCTATTAAATAGTTAATAACTATTTAATAGCTATTGTACCTAGTTAAAATAAATTGAAAGTTACCTGTAAAATAAAAATAAATCCTAACATAGCTGTAATATAATTATTATTTATATTGTAGCTATATTAGGGTTTATTTTAAAGGTAACTATTTAGTTTTAAATAGGATTAATTTTGTTCATAAGATAAATATTATTTAGATTTATTTAATTAATATTTAAGTTAGGGGGTGTTAGGGTTAGTGTTAGACTTAGGTTTTAGGGGTTAATAATTTTATTACAGTGGCGACGGTGTAGGGGGGGCAGGATAGGGGTTAATAAATTTAATATAGGTTGCGGCGGGGTCCGGGAGCGGCGGTTTAGGGGTTAATACATATATTATAGTTGAGGCGGAGTCAGGGAACGGCGGTTTAGGGGTTAAACTATTTATTTAGTTGCGGCGAGGTGCGGGATCAGCAGGATAGGGGTTAATAACTTTATTAGAGAGGGCGACGGTATGGGGGGGTAGGATAGGGGTTAATAGGTATAATGTAGGTTGCGGCGGTGTCCGGGAGCGGTGGTTTAGGGGTTAATACATTTATAAGAGTTGCGGCGGGGTCTAGGAGCGGCGGTTTAGGGGTTACTAACTTTATTTAGTTGCGGGGGGCGCCGGTATAGGGGGAAGAACAGTGTAGTTTAGTGTGGGTGCTTAGTGACAGGCTAGCAAGAAAGCTGTAAAAAAGACGAAAAGCAGCGAGATCGGATGAGTGATAACTCTCACAGTCCGCTGCTCATCGCCCCGTACTTGGTGCGCGGCTTTTTGACAGCTTTTTTGATAACTTAGGAGAATTTTTGCAGGTCCGCGGCGGCGATGTGAGGGGAGCTTAGGCGGGCGTATTGGGCCGGCGAAGGCAGGAAAAGTAGACGCGTTGATAACTACCCCCCTATGTTACCATTGCATTTATACTAAGCATTTAAGCAAGTTCCGCTTCCTATATATTATCAGGTTAACAAGATAACCTCACAAAATTCAACGGAGTGCTTACTCTTTGTATGCCAAAGAACTATTCTCATATTAATAGCAATCCTCTTACAGTAGTGCTGAGCAGCTAAATACAATCGTAAACATATTCTTTGGTATTTCTACTTTTTATTTATGCAATACCTATACCATAGAATGGTTGCCAAAGCAATATAAGATTATTTATGAAAGATATCAGATCACATGTTATCTAAATACATTAATCATTTTTTTATTTATAATCTGCTATCAAGCGGTTACAGTACCCAATTTCAATGACCTAGAATCGTTTTAAGTTCATATACTACTAAGTGGACAATAAAATGTAGTATAAATAATCACGTGTTCACAAGGATTGTATAAAATGGTTCCAATGGTATCACAGAACCTAATTCTGAACTTGGCTCCCAAGACACTATACCTATAAGTGTAGATGGTGTGTACACAACTCAATTATCAAACCAAGGGGTTAGTATAATTAACCAAAGTAGTTCCATTAACGAGTACTCTATATAATTTGGTTGAACCGACTACACTACCAGTACATTCCTCAGGTGGAGATTTTAAAGGTTATCTGATAACACATTTATACCTTACTTTGTCTGGTTATTCACAGACGTGTTACACAATACAACTACTAGTTGCCTAGGGTTTTTAAGTGTGCCCAATTTTTAATTTATACTATTAAAGTTTAATTTTTAACGTATCATTTTTTTTACACATACACACCACGCCACACACATTTAATCTAATACATGAGGATGTGAGTGCTATTTAAGTGTACCCTTTTTCTACAACCTTCTCTGGTTGTACATGCTGTAAATAATTTGGTACACAGCACCTACGGGCAAGCACGATTATTAATAAGGCCAAACCAATACGATTACTAGCCCAACCCCAAGCTTGAGCGAAGAAAGAGTCTGCGCCTCACAAGATCCATTCCCTGATCGGGGGCAGACCCTTCATGCTGATTTTGAGTCAGCAACAGGCTTCCTGGACTCCTTCCCCTTATTCCAAGACTGATTTGACTTCCAAGATGGCTTGGAATGTTCCTGCTTGGAGAAAGAAGAGGAAGTTTTACCAGAGACGTTACGAAAGGAATGAAAATTACTCTGCCAACCCTTCTGTTTATTTATTTTATCCTGAGGAAGAGAATGCCCCTTTCCTCCCGTAATATCAGAAATAATCTCAGCCAAACCTGGCCCAAACAAGGTCTTACCCTTGTAAGGAATAGACAAAAGCTTAGACTTAGAGGACACATCCACAGACCAGGATTTTAACCATAAAGCTCTGCAAGCTAAAATGGCAAAACCAGAAATTTTAGCTCCCAACTTGATGACTTGTAGAGAAGCATCTGCAATAAAGGAATTAGCCAACTTCAAAGCCTTGATTATCTTGAATTTCTTCAAGAGGAGTATCTTGCTGAATAGAATCAAACAATGCATCAAACCAAAATGCTGCTGCACTAGTAACTGTAGCAATACATGCAGCCGGTTGCCATTGATACCCCTGGTATACAAAAATATTTTTAAGCAAAGCTTCCAACTTCTTATCCATAGGATCTTTAAAGGAACAGCTGTCCTCAATAGGAATAGTGGTCCTCTTGGTCAGAGTGGAAACTGCTCCCTCCACCTTAGGAACCATCTGCCAAGATTCCTTAATAGAATCAGCAATTAGGAAACATCTTCCTAAAAATTGGAGAAGAGGAAAAAGGAATCCCAGGCTTCTCCCATTCTCGTGCAATAATATCTGAAACACGATCTGGTATAGGAAAAACTTCCACAGAGGAAGGGACATCAAAAAACTTATTAAGTTTACTATATTTCTTAGGAATAACCATGACTGACGCTTCAGAGTCATCCAAGGTAGCCAAAACCTCCTTGAGTAACAAACGGAGGTGCTCCAGCGTAAACCTAAAGGAAACAACCTCAGGTTCAGAAGGAGGATTTACACTATCAGAATCTGAGATCTCACCCTCAGATGCTACTGAAGTATCTTCCTCCTCAGACTTATGAGAAGAAACACTAGACAATTGCAACAGAATCAGAAACCTTATACTTCCTCTTGCGCTTCCCCTGTAACATAGGAAAAGCAGACAAAGCTTCAGATACTGCCGAGGATATATGGGTAGCCATATCCTGCAAGGAAAAACAAAGCTGAGATGAAACACAGGGCACTGCAGAAGATTGGGATGTATGAGGAGAAAGCTGTGGATTAGCCTGAACAGGAGATTCCTAAACATCATCCTCCCTAGACAATAAAGGCTCAAAATCAAAAAGTCTATCATTGTAATGTAATGTTCTCTCAATACAAGAGGAACAAAAAGGGATAGGAGGCTCAACATTAGTATTTAAACAAAGACAACAAGCAACAGCTTGCAGGGCCTCTTGGTCCATCTTATTTCAAAGGAAAAAACCTTAATCAATACAAAATTCTAAGTTCAAATCAGAACTTTAATGAAACAAAAAAAAAACATTACTGTCCCTTAAAAAAAAGTGTTTAAAATTTAAGCTAGAAAATCCTTAAACTGCACAATAAATCTTGCAGCAACAATTTTTCACAAAATAAATGCAAAAAGAGACACAAACGTTAAAGTCCCTGAAATTCAGAGAGAAACTTAAATATAAATTGAGCAACAGCCCCAAGGAAAAAAAGGCAACCTCCACACCTCAGCAAGCTCTGCTGAGATGCCTACCTGACCTCCTTGCTGCCGGAAACAAAGTCAGAAAATGATCCGGACCCCTATACAGCAACACCGGAGAGAATGCGGAACCACCTCTGAGGAGCTATGCAACAGAGCTGCAACATCCAGGAACAACAGGAAACAGCTAAAAGGGCGCCAAAAACACCATTGCTATCTCAGATAAGCCCGCCTATTGTGGGCATGGCCTAACAAACCTCCCCGGTAGCCATTAGTAAACAAACAAAAAAAATGTACACCAAAGTGAAAACATAATAAACCGAGCCAAACATCCCCAGTGCCTGCAAAACTGCCATACAATAAACCGTTAACCTAGAAGGCTGAATGTATATTTAGACAGAATTAACTGTCAAAGTGCCAAATTCTCCTATATCAAAACAGGGAAAGAAATAGGCACTTACCTTAAAAATCTGTCCGGCAGCAGGACAGCTCACTTGGTATAAGTAAAGGCTGAGTAAACTTACTCAAACTTTCAACCAAGGGCAGCATGAAATTACTTGGGAGGCCCAGTGGGTATTATACCCCACAAGTTCCCAAATGCTTAAAAGCCACCACTTGCTCTACTGAAGAGACTGACATGGACTACGGCTAAACCCCAAAGAAAACCAAAGCAAACTTGCTCTGTTTAAAAAATAAACTCTTGATTGAAGAATCAGACACCTAACTTTACCCCTCCTTGCAACTGATACAAGCAAAGAGAATGACTGGTGATTGTGGATAGGGGGAGTGGTATTTAACAGCTTTTGCTGTGGTGATATTTGCCTTCTCCTGCTGGTCAGGAGTGATTTTCCCAACAGTAATTAAGATGATCCATGGACTCACCATGTCATTAGAAAGAAATACAATTATCCAATCAAGTAAGGAACTCCTATAGTAAATTCTGTGTTAATTATTCTTCAGTGAACTGGGAATGTTAGGCTAGGAAGGATAGAGATCTGTTTCTTAAACAAAAATGTTTATTTAAATAATCCAAAATGTCTATTCACTTCAAAGGGTATTTGCTTGTGGGATATCTCTCTATCAGACCAAACTTGGCCAGTAGTCTTCTTATCCCAGCGTTAAGTGGAATGATAGGAAATATCCCAGAGCAGAGTAAGTTAGTGAAATGAGGTAAGCAGTACTCACGGTAGACAGTGTAGTCCTTCAGGGCAATACGAAGAAGACAGAGAATTGTCAAGACAGGCTGAGTCCGGCAACAGGAAGGCAATCCAGCAGTAAAGCAGTTCAGGGGTGAACCAATAGAAAGAGCAGGAACAGGTGGGTATCAGCATCAAATAAAATCCAGCAGTGTAACAGTTCAGGGGTAAACCAATAGAATGATCAGACAAGGCAGAGTTCAGCAACAATATGGCAATCCAGCAGTTCAGGGGTTAAGCAAGCAGAGTGGTCAGACAGGCAGAGTTCAATAACAGAATAGAAATCCAAAGCTCAAAGGATCTGGCTTCAGAGGAAGAAACGTGCGGCGATGACGCCTTTTTAAGGTCTAACAGCTTTATGGATCTAGTTCTTTGGGACTGGTTCCTGCATCAATGGATATCTAATATGAGAGAACTTTAATTTGAAAAGAGCTTAGGGTAGGTAGATAAAACTTGAATAATTATCGCGCAATTGGGAATGATTTAAGAGGAGATAGAGAGAATATTAGGAATCCAGATAGGAGTTGTCTTGGGTTTGTAGAAGAGCCCTGAGAGTGGACTTATAGGAGCTCCTCCTCCCCCTTTATCCCTTCCATCCCCCCTCCCCCTTTTGTTTTGCTTGGTTTTCTTTTGATCCATTTTCTTTTAATTAACTTAAAATACTTAAATTATCCAATGTATAGATGTTATATTTTTATAGATATGTTTCTTGAACTTCTTTTCCTTTGTATTATGGTCAAATAAGGACCTATCTGATTTACATTGTATTTTGGTCAAACATGGACTTGTCTGATTTACACTGTATCTGTACATTGATATGATTAGGTCTTAAGATATTTTTTGGTTTCTCAAGACACCCTTTCTGTTTTCGGTCTACACTGTTGGATTATAAATAAAGAATAAAAAAAAAATTGTCAGAAAAAAAAATCTACTGCTCATTTGAAATTGAAAGGTTTTACTGCATTATGCATTTGTTGATTATGCAATTAGACTGTGTTTAATGGTCCTTTTAAATAAAAAATGTTTTGCAGTTACAAAGAAAAATAATTTAGTATGCCTATAGGAATACATCTTTTCGAATAAACAGATAAAATAATTGCTATACCAAGGAACATGTAAACAGTCTCCTTTGGCAACAAAAAGATTTTTTTAAAAATATGTTTAGTTCAGTGGAATAAAAGTGTGTGTCCCACAAGCTGAAGAAGCCATTACAGTTTTATGTAGTGAAAGCATGTTCCTGTAACCTGTACATCATTTAGCAGAACCAGAGACCTTATTCCCTTGACACAGCTCACCAGCTATTCTTTAAATTGTGTGTGCTGTGTTGGGTAAGAATAACCTTTATAAACTCATCTCACATGATCACACAATACTAAATCACAAAGTCACATTTCTTGTTGAATCTGCATTTTCTGCTGGTCACAAACTTAACCCCTTAAGGACCAAGGCCATTTTTCAATTTCTTTCCCTTAAAGACCAGGGCTATTTTTACATTTCTGCGGTGTTTGTGTTTAGCTGTAATTTTCCTCTTACTCATTTACTGTACCCACACATATTATATACCGTTTTTCTCGCCACTAAATGGACTTTCTAAAGATACCATTATTTTCATCATATCTTATAATTTATTATTAAAAAAATTATAAAATATGAGGAAAAAATGGAAAAAAAAACACACTTTTTCTAACTTTGACCCCCAAAATCTGTTACACATCTACAACCACCAAAAAACAACCATGCTAAATAGTTTCTAAATTTTGTCCTGAGTTTAGAAATACCCAATGTTAACACGTTCTTTGCTTTTTTTGCAAGTTATAGGGCAATAAATACAAGTAGCACTTTGCTATTTCAAAGCCACTTTTTTTCAAAATGAGCGCTAGTTACATTGAAACCCTGATATCTGTCAGGAATACCTGAATATCCCTTAACATGTATATATTTTTTTTAGAAGACATTCCAAAGTATTGATCTAGGCCCATTTTGGTATATTTCATGCCACCATTTCACCGCCAATGCGATCAAATAAAAAAAATTGTTCAATTTTTCACAAATTTTTTCACAAACTTTAGGTTTCTCACAGAAATTATTTACAAACAACTTGTGCAATTATGGCATAAATGGTTGTAAATGCTTCTCTGGGATCCCCTTTGTTCAGAAATAGCAGACTTATATGGCTTTGGTGTTGCTTTTTGGTAATTAGAAGGCTGCTAAATGCCACTGCGCACCACACGTGTTTTATGCCCAGCAGTGAAGGGGTTAATTAGGGAGCATGTAGGGAGCTTGTAGAGTTAATTTTAGCTTTAGTGTAGTGTAGTAGACAACCCAAAGTATTGATCTAGACCCATTTTGGTATATTTAATGCCACCATTTCACCGCCAAATGCGATCAAATTTTAAAAAACGTAAATTTTTTCGCAATTTTAGGTTTCTCACTGAAATTATTTACAAACAGCTTGTGCAATTATGGCACAAATGGTTGTTAATGCTTCTCTGGGATCCCCTTTGTTCAGAAATAGCAGACATATATGGTTTTGGCGATGCTTTTTGGTAATTAGAAGGCTGCTAAATGCCGCTGCACATCACACGTGTATTATGTCTAGCAGTGAAGGGGTTAATTAGGGATCTTGTAGGGAACTTGCAGGGTTAATGTTAGCTTTAGTGTAGAGATCAGCCTCCCACCTAACACAGCAGACCCCCTGATCCCTCCCAAACAGCTCTCTTCCCTCCCCCACCCCACAATTGTCCCCGCCATCTTAAGTACTGGCAGAAAGTCTGCCAGTACTAAAATAAAAGGTATCTTTTTTTTTAATTATTTTTTTTTAGCATATTTACATATGCTGCTGTGTAGAATACCCCTTAGCCCCAAACCTCCCTGATCCCCCCCAAACAGCTCTCTAACCCTCCCCTTCTACATTATTGGGAGCCATCTTGGGTACTGGCAGCTGTCTGCCAGTACCCAGTTTACAAAAAAATATATATTTTTTTATTTTTTTCCCCACTTTTCTGTAGTGTAGCTTCCCCCCTCCAAAGAATAAAACCCCCACCCCCTCCCAGATCACTTCGATTGTTTAAAATAAATTTTTATTCCCCCTCTCTGCCTCTATATTTTAACAAACTGTTCCATAGTGTAATGGTTCCCACCCGCTCCCTCCCCGTGCACGCGCCCGCCCGCCTCCCTGCGTCCGTGCGCGCCCCCAGCGAGCCCGCCCACCGCTGCATTACGACATGCACCGATGGCCGCCCACCCGCCTCCCACGTCGGCTCCCACCCACCAACGATTGCGGGCCATCGATGTCCGGTGCAGAGAGGGCCACAGAGTGGCTCTCTCTGCATCGGATGGGGTAAAATGTTATTGCAGTGATGCCTCGATATCGAGGCATCACTGCAATAACCGGAAAGCGGCTGGAAGCGATCAGGATCGCTTCCAGCCGCTTTCAACCCCAACGTCGTACAGGGTACGTCGCTGGTCTTTAAAGACCAGGTTGTGTGCGACGTACCCTGTACGACGCGTGTCGTTAAGGGGTTAAGCCTGATAGTGTTCAAATCAATAAATACAGCGGGATGACTGGAACATCTTTCTTTTAGAATGTATCAGCACAAATAATTTAACAATAAAAGCTATTAGAAACAATTAAAAAACATAATTTATGTAAGAACTTACCTGATAAATTAATTTCTTTCATATTGGCAAGAGTCCATGAGCTAGTGACGTATGGGATATACAATCCTATCAGGAGGGGCAAAGTTTCCCAAACCTCAAAATGCCTATAAATACAGCCCTCACCACACCCACAATTCAGTTTAACGAATAGCCAAGTAGTGGGGTGATAAAGAAAGGAGTAAAAAGCATCAACAAAGGAATTTGGAAATAATTGTGCTTTATACAAAAAAATCATAACCACCATAAAAAGGACTCTTGCCAATATGAAAGAAAAATTAATTTATCAGGTAAGTTCTTACATAAATTATGTTTTCTTTCATGTAATTGGCAAGAGTCCATGAGCTAGTGACGTATGGGATAGCAATACCCAAGATATGGAACTCCATGCAAGAGTCACTAGAGAGGGAGGGATAAAATTAAAAAAAACAAAAAACTTTTTTGCTGAAAAAAATTAATCCACAACCCAAAATAAATTTATTCTCATAAATGAAAAGAAAAACTTAAAACATAAGCAGAAGAATCAAACTGACAGAGCTGTCTGAAAAACTTTTCTACCAAAAACTTCTGAAGAAGCAAAATTCATCAAAACAGTAGAATTTAGTAAATGTATGCAAAGAAGACCAAGTTGCTGCTTTGCAAATCTTATCAACTGAAGCTTCATTCTTAAAAGCCCACAAAGTGGAGACTGATCTAGTAGAATGAGCTGTAATTGTCTGAGGCGGGGCTTGACCCTAATCCAAATAAGCTTGATGAATCAAAAGCTTTAACCACGATGCCAAGGAAACGGCAGAAGCCTTCTGACCTTTGCTAGAACCAGAAAAGATAACAAATAAACTAGAAGTCTTCCTGAAATCTTTAGTACCTTCAACATAATATTTCAAAGCTCTTACCACATCTAAAGAATGCAAGGATCTCTCCAAATAATTCTTAGGATTAGGAGACAAGGAAGTGACAACAATTTCTCTATTAATGTTGTTAAAATTCACAACCTTAGGTAGAGATTTAAATGAAGTCCGCAAAACTGCCTTTTCCTGATTGAAAAATCAGAAAAGGAGATTCACAAGAAAGAGCAGATAATTCGGAAACTCTTCTAGCAGAAGAGATGGCCAAAAGGAACAACACTTTCCAAGAAAGTAGTTTAATGTGCAAACAATGCATAGGCTCAAACTTTGGAGCCTGTAAAGCCTTCAAAACCAAATTAAGACTCCAAAGAGGAGAGATTGATTTAATGACAGGCTTAATACGGACCAAAGCCTGTACAAAACGGTGAATATCAGGAAGCTTAGCAATCTTTCTGTGAAATAAAACAGAAAGAGCAGAGATTTGTCCCTTCAAGGAACTTGCAGACAAAACTTTATCCAAACCATCCTGAAGAAACTAACATTCCAGGAATTCTAAAAGAATGCCAGGAGAATTTATGAGAACACCATGAAATATAAGTCTTCCAAACTTAATAATAAATCTTCCTAGAAACAGATTTACGAGCCTTTAACATAGTATTAAGTACTGAGTCAGAGAAACCTCTATGACTAAGCACTAGGCGTTCAATTTCCATACCTTCAAATTTAATGATTTGACATCCTGATAGAAAAACGGACCTTGAGACAAAAGATCTGGCCTTAAAGGGACACTGAACCCAATTTTTTTTCTTTCGTGATTCAGATAGAGCATGCAATTTTAAACAACTTCCTAATTTACTCATAATCAATTTTTCTTTGTTTTCTTGCTTTCTTTATTTGAAAAAGACGACATCTAAGCTATTTTTTGGTTCAGAACCACGGAAAGCACTTGTTTATTGGTAGGTGAATTTATTCACCAATCAGCAAGAACAACACAGTGTGTTCACCAAAAATGGGCCGGTATCTAAACTTACATTCTTGCATTTCAAATAAAGATACCAAAATAAAAGAATTTGATAATAGGAGTAAATTAGAGCATGCAATTTTAAGCAACTTTCTATCTGAATCATGATAGAAAAAAATTGGGTTCAGTGTCCCTTTAATGGAAGTAGCCAAGATTGGCAACTGGACATCCGAACAAGATCCGCATACCAACACCTGTGAGGCCATGCTGGAGCTACCAGCAACACAAACGATTGTTCCATGATGATCTTGGAAATCACTCTTGGAAGAAGAACCAAAGGCGGGAAGATATAAGCAGGTTGGTAACACCAAGGAACTGCTAACGCATCCACTGCTTCTGCCTGAGTATCCCTGGACAGGTTCCTGGGTAGTTTCTTGTTTAGATGAGAAGCCATCAGATCTATTTCTGGAAGACCCCACATTTGAACAATCTGAGAAAACACATCTGGATGGAGCGACCACTGCCCTGGATGTAAAGTCTGACGGCTGAGATAATCCGCTTCCTAATTGTCTATACCTGGGATATGAACCGCAGAAATTAGACAGGAGCTGGATTCCGCCCAAGCAAGTATCCGAGATACTTCTTTCATAGCTTGGGGACTGTGAGTCCCACCCTGATGATTGACACATGCCACAGTTGTGATATTGTCAGTTCTCTCTTCAACAGAGGCCAAACCTGAAGAGCCCTGAAAATAGCACGGAGTTCTAAAATATTGATTGGTAACCTCAATTCCATAAAAGAGGAATCAACAAACTTTTTGGTAAATTGATCCTCCAACCATGTCTTTGAAGAAACAACACGAGTTGATTAGTGCGAGATTCTGCAGAACGTAAAGACTGAGCGAGTACCAAGATATCATCCAAATAAGGAAATACCGCAATACTCCGCTCTCTGATTAAAGAGAGTAGGGCACCTAGAACCTTTGAAAAGATTATTGGAGCTGTCGATAGGCCAAAAGGAAGAGCAACAAATTGGTAATGCTTGTCTAGAAAAGAGAATCTCAGGAACTGATAGTGATCTGGATCAATCGGAATATGAAGATATGCATCCTGTAAGTCTATTGTGGACATATAATGCCCTTGCTGAACAAAAGGCAGAATAGTCCTTATAGTTACCATTTTGAAAGTTGGTACTCTCTCTTACATATCGATTCAAAATCTTTAGATCCAAAACTGGTCTGAATGAATTTTCTTTCTTTGGGACAATGAATAGATTTGAATATAATCCCAGACCCTGGTTCCTGAAACGGAACCGGCATGATTACCCCTGATAACTCCAGGTCTGAAACACACTTCAGGAAGGCCTGAGCCTTTACTGGGTTTGCTGGAATGCGTGAAAAAAAAAAATCTTCTCACAGGCGGTCTTACTCAGAATCCTATTCTGTACCCCTGAGTGACAATACTCTGAATCCAATTGATCCAAGCATCTTTGAAAAATTTTAATCTGCCCCCTACCAGCTGAGCTGGAATGAGGGCCGCACCTTCATGCGGACTTGGGGGCTGGTTTTGATCTCTTAAATGGCTTGGATTTATTCCAATTTGAAGAAGGCTTCCAATTGGAAGCAGATTCCTTGGGGGAAGGATTAGGTTTCTGTTCCTTATTTTGTCACAAGGAACGAAAACAGTTAGAAGCTTTAGATTTACCCTTAGGTCTTTTATCCCGAGGCAAAAAACTCCCTTCCCCAAGTGACAGTTAAAATTGTGAATCAAACTGAGAACCAAATAATTTATTACCTTGGAAAGAAAGAGAAAGCAATTTGGAGTTAGAAGTCATGGGCGCGATCCAATATACGGCATAGTTTTCGCTGCAAGCGAGGGAGCCCGCGCCGCCCGTAGTTTCACCTCGCACATCGGGGTATTACATATACCCTGCCGGCAGTTGCTAAAGTGCCGTAAATCGGACAAACTAGCGATGTCCAGAAATGAGCGTAACTACAAATTTCTTGAGTCGCCAGTGACTTACGGCACTTTAGCAACTGCCTGCGCCTAAAAAAACTAACTAAAGTATTAAATCTCCCGTAACTGTCTAACACACCTTCCAAAAATAGCCTGACACGTATACCCCTATATCCGCAATCCCCCCTCTCATTCCTAAAAATAAATGTATTAACCCCTAGACGGACAACCCCCCACAACGCAATAAGCCTAATTATTAACCCCTAAACTGCCATAGCCCACACTGCAATAAACCTATTAGTATTAACCCCTAAGCCGCCGCTCCCGGACCTACATTAAAATTTATTAACCCCTAATCTGACCCCCCTACACCGCCGCCACCTACATTAAATATATTAACCCCTAATCTGACCACTCTACACCAAATGTATTACACCCTAAACCTAAGTCTAACCCTAACACCCCCTAACTTAATTATTATTTAAATAAATATAAATAATATTATTATTAAACTAAATTATTCCTATTTAAAACTAAATACTTACCTATAAAATAAACCCTAAGATAGCTACAATATAATTAATAATTACATTGTAGCTATTTTAGGGTTTATATTTATTTTACAGGTAACTTTGTATTTATTTTAACTAGGTACAATAGCTATTAAATAGTTAATAACTATTTAATAGCTACCTAGTTAAAATAATTACAAAATTACCTGTAAAATAAAATCCTAACCTAAGTTACAAATATACCTAACACTACACTATCAATAAATTAATTAAATAAATAAATTAACTACAATTATCTAAAAAACAATTAAATAAACTAAACTATATTACAAAAAAACCACTAAATTACAAAAAATAAAAAATATTACAAGAAGTTTAATCTAATTACACCTAATCTAAGCCCCCTAATAAAATAAAAAAGCCCCCCAAAATAATAAAATTCCCTATCCTAAACTAAATTACAAATAGCCCTTAAAAGGGTCTTTCACGGGGCATTGCCCCAAAGTAATCAGCTCTTTTACCTGTAAATAAAAGAAATACAATACCCCCCCAACATTACAACCCACCACCCACACAACCCTACTCTAAAACCCACCCGATCCCCCCTTAAATAAACCTAACACTACTCCATTAAAGATCACCCTACCTTGAGCTATCTTCACCCAGCCGGGCCGAAGTCTTCATCCGATCTGGGCAGAAGAGGTCCTCCATCCGGCAGAAGTCTTCATCCAAGCGGCATCTTCTATCTTCATCCTTCCGGCGATGAGCGGCTCCATCTTGAAGACCTCCGGCGCGGAACATCCTTCTCATCCGACGACTACCCAACGAATGGCTGGTCCTTTAAATGACGTCATCCAAGATGGCGTCCCTCGAATTCTGATTGGCTGATAGGATTCTATCAGCCAATCGGAATTAAGGTAGGAAAAATCTGATTTGTTGATTTAATCAGCCAATCGGATTGAAGTTCAATTTAATAATAAATAAATAATAATATAATTGCATCTGTTGTGATCACAGTCCAGGAAGGACGAACAAAGGAGGCCCCTTGAACAATAAGGTGATGGTTTAACCACCAAGTCAGAGAGAGTTGAGTGTTGGGATTTAAGTATATCAACTGTGATATCTGAGTATAATCCCTGCATCACTGGTGCAACATGCAAAGCTGTAGAGGTCTCATGAAAAACATAATTTATGTAAGAACTTACCTGATAAATTCATTTCTTTCATATTAGCAAGAGTCCATGAGCTAGTGACGTATGGGATATACATTCCTACCAGGAGGGGCAAAGTTTCCCAAACCTCAAAATGCCTATAAATACACCCCTCACCACACCCACAATTCAGTTTAACGAATAGCCAAGAAGTGGGGTGATAAAAAAGTGTGAAAGCATATAAAATAAGGAATTGGAATAATTGTGCTTTATACAAAATCATAACCACCACAAAAAAAAGGGCGGGCCTCATGGACTCGTGCTAATATGAAAGAAATGAATTTATCAGGTAAGTTCTTACATAAATTATGTTTTCTTTCATGTAATTAGCAAGAGTCCATGAGCTAGTGACGTATGGGATAATGACTACCCAAGATGTGGATCTTTCCACACAAGAGTCACTAGAGAGGGAGGGATAAAATAAAGACAGCCAATTCCTGCTGAAAATAATCCACACCCAAAATAAAGTTTAACGAAAAACATAAGCAGAAGATTCAAACTGAAACCGCTGCCTGAAGTACTTTTCTACCAAAAACTGCTTCAGAAGAAGAAAATACATCAAAATGGTAGAATTTAGTAAAAGTATGCAAAGAGGACCAAGTTGCTGCTTTGCAGATCTGGTCAACCGAAGCTTCATTCCTAAACGCCCAGGAAGTAGATACTGACCTAGTAGAATGAGCTGTAATTCTCTGAGGCGGAATTTTACCCGACTCAACATAGGCAAGATGAATTAAAGATTTCAACCAAGATGCCAAAGAAATGGCAGAAGCTTTCTGGCCTTTCCTAGAACCGGAAAAGATAACAAATAGACTAGAAGTCTTACGGAAAGATTTCGTAGCTTCAACATAATATTTCAAAGCTCTAACAACATCCAAAGAATGCAACGATTTCTCCTTAGAATTCTTAGGATTAGGACATAATGAAGGAACCACAATTTCTCTACTAATGTTGTTGGAATTCACAACTTTAGGTAAAAATTCAAAAGAAGTTCGCAACACCGCCTTATCCTGATGAAAAATCAGAAAAGGAGACTCACAAGAAAGAGCAGATAATTCAGAAACTCTTCTAGCAGAAGAGATGGCCAAAAGGAACAAAACTTTCCAAGAAAGTAATTTAATGTCCAATGAATGCATAGGTTCAAACGGAGGAGCTTGAAGAGCTCCCAGAACCAAATTCAAACTCCAAGGAGGAGAAATTGACTTAATGACAGGTTTTATACGAACCAAAGCTTGTACAAAACAATGAATATCAGGAAGAATAGCAATCTTTCTGTGAAAAAGAACAGAAAGAGCAGAGATTTGTCCTTTCAAAGAACTTGCGGACAAACCCTTATCTAAACCATCCTGAAGAAACTGTAAAATTCTCGGTATTCTAAAAGAATGCCAAGAAAAATGATGAGAAAGACACCAAGAAATATAAGTCTTCCAGACTCTATAATATATCTCTCGAGATACAGATTTACGAGCCTGTAACATAGTATTAATCACGGAGTCAGAGAAACCTCTTTGACCAAGAATCAAGCGTTCAATCTCCATACCTTTAAATTTAAGGATTTCAGATCCTGATGGAAAAAAGGGCCTTGTGACAGAAGGTCTGGTCTTAACGGAAGAGTCCACGGTTGGCAAGAGGCCATCCGGACAAGATCCGCATACCAAAACCTGTGAGGCCATGCCGGAGCTACCAGCAGAACAAACGAGCATTCCTTCAGAATCTTGGAGATTACTCTTGGAAGAAGAACTAGAGGCGGAAAGATATAGGCAGGATGATACTTCCAAGGAAGTGATAATGCATCCACTGCCTCCGCCTGAGGATCCCGGGATCTGGACAGATACCTGGGAAGTTTCTTGTTTAGATGGGACGCCATCAGATCTATTTCTGGAAGTTCCCACATTTGAACAATCTGAAGAAATACCTCTGGGTGAAGAGACCATTCGCCCGGATGCAACGTTTGGCGACTGAGATAATCCGCTTCCCAATTGTCTACACCTGGGATATGAACCGCAGAGATTAGACAGGAGCTGGATTCCGCCCAAACCAAGATTCGAGATACTTCTTTCATAGCCAGAGGACTGTGAGTCCCTCCTTGATGATTGATGTATGCCACAGTTGTGACATTGTCTGTCTGAAAACAAATGAACGATTCTCTCTTCAGAAGAGGCCAAAACTGAAGAGCTCTGAAAATTGCACGGAGTTCCAAAATATTGATCGGTAATCTCACCTCCTGAGATTCCCAAACTCCTTGTGCCGTCAGAGATCCCCACACAGCTCCCCAACCTGTGAGACTTGCATCTGTTGAAATTACAGTCCAGGTCGGAAGCACAAAAGAAGCCCCCTGAATTAAACGATGGTGATCTGTCCACCATGTTAGAGAGTGTCGAACAATCGGTTTTAAAGATATTAATTGAGATATCTTCGTGTAATCCTTGCACCATTGCTTCAGCATACAGAGCTGAAGAGGTCGCATGTGAAAACGAGCAAAGGGGATCGCGTCCGATGCAGCAGTCATAAGACCTAGAATTTCCATGCATAAGGCTACCGAAGGGAATGATTGTGACTGAAGGTTTCGACAAGCTGTAATCAACTTTAGACGTCTCTTGTCTGTTAAAGACAGAGTCATGGACACTGAATCCATCTGGAAACCCAGAAAGGTTACCCTTGTCTGAGGAATCAAAGAACTTTTTGGTAAATTGATCCTCCAACCATGATCTTGAAGAAACAACACAAGTCGATTCGTATGAGATTCTGCTAAATGTAAAGACTGAGCAAGTACCAAGATATCGTCCAAATAAGGAAATACCACAATACCCTGTTCTCTGATTACAGACAGCAGGGCACCGAGAACCTTTGTAAAAATTCTTGGAGCTGTAGCTAGGCCAAACGGCAGAGCCACAAATTGGTAATGCTTGTCCAGAAACGAGAATCTCAGGAACTGATAATGATCTGGATGAATCGGAATATGCAGATATGCATCCTGTAAATCTATCGTGGACATATAATTCCCTTGCTGAACAAAAGGTAAGATAGTCCTTACAGTTACCATCTTGAACGTTGGTATCCTTACATAACGATTCAATATTTTTAGATCCAGAACTGGTCTGAAAGAATTCTCCTTCTTTGGTACAATGAAGAGATTTGAATAAAACCCCATCCCCTGTTCCGGAACTGGAACTGGCATAATTACTCCAGTCAACTCTAGATCTGAAACACATTTCAGAAATGTTGGAGCTTTTACTGGATTTACTGGGACACGGGAAAGAAAAAATCTCTTTGCAGGAGGTCTCAACTTGAAACCAATTCTGTACCCTTCTGAAACAATGCTCTGAATCCAAAGATTGTGAACAGAATTGATCCAAATTTCCTTGAAAAAACGTAACCTGCCCCTTACCAGCTGAGCTGGAATGAGGGCCGCACCTTCATGTGGACTTAGAAGCAGGCTTTGCCTTTCTAGCTGGCTTGGATTTATTCCAGACTGGAGATGGTCTCCAAACTGAAACTGCTCCTGAGGATGAAGGATCAGGCTTTTGTTCTTTGTTGAAACGAAAGGAACGAAAACGATTATTAGCCCTGTTTTTACCTTTAGATTTTTTATCCTGTGGTAAAAAAGTTCCTTTCCCACCAGTAACAGTTGAAATAATGGAATCCAACTGAGAACCAAATAATTTGTTACCCTGGAGAGAAATGGAAAGTAAAGTTGATTTAGAAGCCATATCAGCATTCCAAGTTTTAAGCCATAAAGCTCTTCTAGCTAAAATAGCTAGAGACATAAACCTGACATCAACTCTGATAATATCAAAAATGGCATCACAGATAAAATTATTAGCATGCTGAAGAAGAATAATAATATCATGAGAATCACGATGTGTTACTTGTTGCGCTAAAGTTTCCAACCAAAAAGTTGAAGCTGCAGCAACATCAGCCAAAGATATAGCAGGTCTAAGAAGATTACCTGAACACAGATAAGCTTTTCTTAGAAAGGACTCAATTTTCCTATCTAGAGGATCCTTAAACGAAGTACCATCTGACGTAGGAATAGTAGTACGTTTAGCAAGGGTAGAAATAGCCCCATCAACTTTAGGGATCTTGTCCCAAAATTCTAATCTGTCAGACGGCACAGGATATAATTGCTTAAAACGTTTAGAAGGAGTAAATGAATTACCCAAATTATCCCATTCTTTGGAAATTACTGCAGAAATAGCATTAGGAACAGGAAAAACTTCTGGAATAACCACAGGAGCTTTAAATACCTTATCTAAACGTTTAGAATTAGTATCAAGAGGACCAGAATCCTCTATTTCTAAAGCAATTAGAACTTCTTTAAGTAAAGAACGAATAAATTCCATTTTAAATAAATATGAAGATTTATCAGCATCAACCTCAGAGACAGAATCCTCTGAACCAGAGGAGTCATCAGAATCAGAATGATGATGTTCATTTAAAAATTCATCTGTAGGGAGAGAAGTTTTAAAAGATTTTTTACGTTTACTAGAAGGAGAAATAACAGACATAGCCTTCTATATGGATTCAGAAACAAAATCTCTTATATTATCAGGAACATTCTGCACCTTAGATGTTGAGGGAACTGCAACAGGCAATGGTACTTTACTAAAGGAAATATTATCCGCTTTAACAAGTTTGTCATGACAATCAATACAAACAACAGCTGGAGAAATAGCTACCAAAAGTTTACAGCAGATACACTTAGCTTTGGTAGATTCAGCACTTGACAGCGATTTTCCTGTAGTATCTTCTGGCTCAGATGCAACGTGAGACATCTTGCAATATGTAAGAGAAAAAACAACATATAAAGCAAAATTGATCAAATTCCTTAAATGACAGTTTCAGGAATGGGAAAGAATGCCAAAGAACAAGCTTCTAGCAACCAGAAGCAATAAAAAAAATGAGACTTAAATAATGTGGAGACAAAAGTGACGCCCATATTTTTTCGCGCCAAATAAGACGCCCACATTATTTGGCGCCTAAATGCTTTTTGGCGCCAAAAATGACGCCACATCCGGAACGCCGACATTTTTGGCGCGAAATAACGTCAAAGAATGACGCAACTTCCGGCGACACGTATGACGCCGGAAACGGAAATAGAATTTTTGCTCCAAAAAAGTCTGCGCCAAGAATGACGCAATAAAATGAAGCATTTTCAGCCCCCGCGAGCCTAACAGCCCACAGGGAAAAAGTCAAATTTTAAGGTAAGAAAAAATGGTCAAATCAAAATGCATTATCCCAAATATGAAACTGACTGTCTGAAAATAAGGAAAGTTGAACATTCTGAGTCAAGGCAAATAAATGTTTGAATACATATATTTAGAACTTTATAAACAAAGTGCCCAACCATAGCTTGGAGTGTCACAGAAAATAAGACTTACTTACCCCAGGACACTCATCTACATATAGCAGATAGCCAAACCAGTACTGAAACGAGAATCAGCAGAGGTAATGGTATATATAAGAGTATATCGTCGATCTGAAAAGGGAGGTAAGAGATGAATCTCTACGACCGATAACAGAGAACCTATGAAATAGACCCCTTAGAAGGAGATCACTGCATTCAAATAGGCAATACTCTCCTCACATCCCTCTGACATTCACTGCACGCTGAGAGGAAAACCGGGCTCCAACTTGCTGCGGAGCGCATATCAACGTAGAATCTAGCACAAACTTACTTCACCACCTCCATCGGAGGCAAAGTTTGTAAAACTGAATTGTGGGTGTGGTGAGGGGTGTATTTATAGGCATTTTGAGGTTTGGGAAACTTTGCCCCTCCTGGTAGGAATGTATATCCCATACGTCACTAGCTCATGGACTCTTGCTAATTACATGAAAGAAACGAGCATAGGGGATTGCGTCCGATGCTACAAACATGAGACCTAAAACTTCCATATGCATAGCCACTTAAGGAAATGATAGAGACTGAAGGTTTAGACAAGCTAAGACCAATTTCATTTGTCTCTTGTCTGTTAGAGAAAGAGTCATGGACACTGAATCTATCTGGAAACCTAAGAAGGTGACCTTTGTCTGAGGAATCAAACTCTTTTGTAAATTGATCCTCCAACCATGTCTTTGAAGAAACAACATTAGTTGTTTTGTGCGAGATTCTGCTAAATTAAAAGATTGAGCTAGTACCAAGATATTGTCCAAATAAAGAAACACTGTAATACCCTGCTCTCTGATTACAGATAGAAGGGCAACAAGAACCTTCAAGAAAATTCTTGGTGCTGTTGCAAGGCCAAATGGAAGAGCGACAAATTGGTAATGCTTGTCTAAAAAAGAGAATCTGAAGATAAGCATCCTGTAAGTCTATTGTCATGAAATGACCTTGCTGAATGAAAGGCAGAATTGTCCTTATAGTCACCATCTAGAAAGTTGGGAATTTTACAAAACGATTTAAAGTTTTCAGATCCAGGATTGGTCTGAAAGAATCTTCCTTCTTAGGGACAATGGATAGATTTGAATAGAAACCCAATCCCTGTTCCTCCTGACAGGGATGCACAATTCCTATCGCCCGATGCACGGGACATGCAGTTCTGGGCACAGGGCATGTGTTTTTTTTTTTCCCCATTTAGCTCTGCTGCAGGCAAGCAGAAGCAGACCGCAGCCGGCGTTTTTTCATTGGCAGAGCGCAAATTGCCACTGGCGCCTTCATTTTATTTCCCTTCTGTTCCTAGTGTCCCTTTTCACACCACCACACTGCCTTGGGCCACCGCCAATTTCAATCTAACTAGTGCCGGGGGTGAGTGCTATTACGCATGCACGCATTACTGTAGTCTATATAATTCAGTTAGAAAGCACTGGACGGTATACTCTGCACATGCGCAAGGCTCGCATGTTGTTTATTTGAAGGCATGCTCTTGCTCCAGATAATTTCTGTGGATGAAGAGGCAGGGATGTGCTATTTAGGAGGTAAGATTCTGTACATTAAAACCTGATTAAAAAAACAAAAAACAGTTCAGGGTCCAGTTAAAAAAAAAAAAAAAGAGTTCTTTTGGAAAGTACAATAATGTATTAAACATGTTTTTACAGTGAACGCTCAATTTTTAATAATACATTGACTATTTTGAACCTTTATGAGCCATTTTATGAGTGCTTAAACTACTTAGTGTACTTAAAATACACAGCTGGCCTGTAGCATTAAGATATATTGTTCAATGGGTCCTTGTAATCTGATCCAAATGTTTCCTAGCGGATGATTCCTTTCCAAACTAAATCTGTGTTATTAATCCACAGCATCATTACTGTGTTGGAATTTACTTTTTCCCCTCTGTAATGTGATCAATGAGGCATGCTCTGTGTTTTTAAATCACCGGATAAAGCCTATTGTAAATTCTAATGGGTGCACTGTTTATAACAAGATAGAAAAATAGTTTACAGTACATAAAGTCATGTGTGGGTATGATTTATAAACTTTCATTTGATAGAGGAGTTCAATATGGAGGAGAAGTTTGCACAATGCAATTTTGAATGTTTCAGCTCTGTAGAGTAGGATTGCACCCGTGTTCATTTTAGCAGTTTATAGCGTGGAATTATCGTTCAGATGAATTTGAGCAGTGTGTAGATTGAGATTACAATTTAGTTTACCTGGTAAAATAAGTGAATCCTTAAAGGTTGTACCTTTTTATTATGTGTTTTTTTTGCAGTCCTGAAACAGCCAATGTGTTTTAAAGGTTCTTCTAAAGCTCAAACATGTAAATAGTGCCAAAGCGTAAAAACTAAGAAATTATCTGAAAAATGGGGTTTAACATTGAATAGTCTGGTAAATGTAAAACTAGTGGCACTATTGTGCAGAGTATTATATAAACACATAGGGGCCCATTTATCAAGCCCCGTCTGGAGCTTAAGGGGCCCGTCACCAGTTATGAAGCAGCGGTATAAAGACCGCTGCTTCATAACCTGTCTGCCTGCTCTGAGGAGGACAGACATTGACGCAATTAAACCTGATCAAATACGATCAGGTTGATTGACACCTCCTGCTAGCAGCCAATTGGCCGCAAATCTGCAGGGGGCAGCATTGCACCAGCAGTTCACAAGAGCTTCTGGTGCAATGCTGAATGCGGAGAGCGTATTGCTCTCCGCATTCAGCGATGTCTGTCGGACATAATCCTATAATAAATAGGCCCAATAGACAGAAAAATCCTTTAAATCTGAGATGTTTTAAATTGCCAGACTATTCAATGTTAACCCCCATTTTCAGCTGCATGTAATTGTGTGTGTCCTGTTCTTGCACACTTTGCATTGCATTTTCATTCATTTTTTTCTGTGTTTTTTTCTTTAAAAACAACAAAAACAAAACCATTCACCATTATGTGTTTAAAAAAAACAAACTTTGCAATGTACTTTCATGAATTGATTTGCCCTATTTCCGGTTTGTTTTTTTACTGCCAAAGAAATACTAGAATCCATTGGCAGATATAAATGAGCACCTGCAGTGATCCAGCAGTCACTGTGTGGAATGTTGAATTCCATAATTTCTAGGGCAGTAAAAAATTGGAGGAAAACAGAACAAATCATGTAATGAAAATACATTGCAAAGTTTGTCTGTTTTTAAAAAATAAAAAAATAAAAAATCAGCATTGTGTTTTTTTAAAAACAAACAAACTTTGCAATGTGCTTTCATTATTTGATTTGCACTATTTTTCCTCCAATGTTTTTTTTTTTCCACTGCCCCAGAAATGCTGGAATGCATTGGCAGATATTTATGAGCTCCTGCAGTGATGCAGCAATCACTGTGTAGAATGTTGCATTCCATCATTTCTAGGGCAGTAAAAAAAAAACACAGAAGAATTGAAGGAACATAATGCAAATCAAATTCTGAAAATAAATTGCAAAGTTTGTTTGAAACACCCCCCCCCCCCCCCCAAATAAAACAAACACTGGTTCAGTGTTTAAAAACAACAACTTTACAATGTATTTTCATTATTTGATTTGCACTATTTTCCTCCATTTTTTTACTGCCCTAGAAATTATGGAATGCAACATTCTAAACAGTGACTGCTGGATCAGTGCAGTTGCTCATGTTTATCTGCCAATGCATTCCAGCATTTCTGGGGCAGCGAAAAGGGCTAATTTAGTAAAAAATAGTTAGCACCATTTTTTTTGTTTGCTGGCAAGTATTTTAAAATAATTTTCAAAAATAAGCAACATTAGTTACATAGACAAAGTCTTGTGTTCTACCAAAGCAAAGGTGGAGATCGATACAGCCATATAAGGAATTGTGTGGGGGGAGTTAGAACTGTACAATTCAAGGGTTAATAGTGAGGCACTGCAGTATAGATTTGCAGGTAAAGTAATTAAAGTACATATTATATTTATATTTTATCTCTATCCCAACTTGTTTTATGTCCCTTTAATGACTGTAGCTCTGTCTTTTTGTCAAGTGAGATTCGCCATAAGACAAATTAATTCTTTGTCTTATGATATCTTAGGCTGTAATTTCAAAATTGAATAAAAGTGCTAATTTCTGTTAAAAATTTGTGTTTTTGTTCATACTTTGGGGCTGTGCAGATCCCCTACGAAAGTTTTTAAATGGAAAATGGAAAATCCACCAATGTCCTTATTTTTACAGATTTGTGTATGCAAAGTTTAGAAGTGTTGAGGTGTAATAATAATAATAGAATCCAGTTTGCCTAGGAAGACTGTTTTCACAGTTTTTTGAGAGTCAATATGGCACCTCAAAGTCTTTTTAAATTTGGCTTTACGAAAACGAGCAAACAAGATGTAGGAACACAAGAGGCAGCCACAGAAGAGATGAGCACACAATATGCTGGGAATGTGTCTCAGAGCCATAGCCACTGCGAGAGCAGAAGCCCAAATCCTACTGCTGTTACTGAATCAAGACAAAAAGGTATGAAACAGAGAAGAGACAGACACCTAGATTACGAGTTTTGCGTTAGAGGCTGTGCGGTGCGAACGAGCAGTTTAAGCTCACCGCTCACTGACAGACAGTGCTGGTATTACGGGTCTTTAGAAACCCGGCGTTAGCCGCAAAAAAGTGAGCGAAGAGAAAAATTTAGCTCCACATCTCACCTCAATACCAGCGCTGCTTACGTTAGCGGTGAGCTGGCTAAACGTGCTCGTGCACAATTTCCCCATAGGAATCAAT
This sequence comes from Bombina bombina, assembly GCF_027579735.1. NCBI lineage: Eukaryota > Metazoa > Chordata > Amphibia > Anura > Bombinatoridae > Bombina > Bombina bombina. Next base: position 868,007,628 of record NC_069502.1, on the reverse strand, counting down.
GGGGGAGAGCCGGCTGGAAGAAAAAAAAATAACACCTGCAAAAAGCAGCGTTTAGCTCCAAACGCAGCCCCATTGATTCCTATGGGGAAATAAAATTTATGTTTAAACCTAACACCCTAACATGAACCCAGAGTCTAAACACCCCTAATCTGACTTATTAACCCCTAATCTGCTGCCCCCAACATCGCTGACACCTACATTATATTAACCTCTAATCTGCCGCCCACAACGTCGCCACCACTATAATAAAGTTATTAACCCCTAAACCTAAGTCTAACCCTAACCCCCCCTAACTTAAATATAATTTAAATAAATCTAAATAAAATTATTACAATCACTAAATTATTCCTATTTAAAACTAAATACTTACCTATAAAATAAACCCTAAGATAGCTACAATATAACAAATAGTTACATTGTAGCTAGGTTAGGGTTTAATTTTATTTTACAGGCAACTTTGTATTTATTTTAACTAGGTAGAATAGTTACTAAATAGTTATTAACTATTTAATAACTACCTAGTTAAAATAAAGACAAATTTACCTGTATAATAAAATCTAACCTAAGTTACACTAACACTACACTATAATTAAATTAATTACCTAAACTAACTACAATTTAAAAAAAATATCTAAAGCACGAAAACAATAAATTACAGAAGATAAAATAATTACAAGATTTTTAAACCAATTACACCTACTCTAATCCCCCTAACAAAATAAAAAAGCCACCAAAATAAAAAATAGCCCTACCCTACACTAAATTACAAATAGCTCTTAAAAGGGCCTTTTGCGGGGCATTGCCCCAAAGTAATCAGCTCTTTTACCTGTAAAAAAAATTACAAAAAGCCCCCCCCAACATTAAAACCCACCACCAACACAACCAACCCTACTCTAAAACCCACCCAATCCCCCCTTAAATAAAACCTAACACTAACCCCTTGAAGATCACCCTACCGTGAGACGTCTTCACCCAACCAGGCAGAAGTGGTCCTCCAGACAGGCAGAAGTCTTCATCCAGACGGCATCTTCTATCTTCATCCATCCGGCGCGGGTCCATCTTCAAGACATCTGACGCGGAGCATCCTCTTCATCCGGAGTCTTCTTCAACAATGACGGTTCCTTTAAGTGACGTCATCCAAGATAGCGTCCCTTCAATTCCAATTGGCTGATAGAATTCTATCAGCCAATCGGAATTAAGGTAGGAAAAATCCTATTGACTGATGCAATCAGCCAATAAGATTGAGCTTGCATTCTATTGGCTGATTGGAACAGCCAATAGAATGCGAGTTCAATCCTACTGGCTGATTGGATCAGCCAATAGGATTGAACTTCAATCCTATTAGCTGATTGCATCAGCCAATAGGATTTTTCCTACCTTAATTCCGATTGGCTGATAGAATTCTATCAGCCAATCTGAATTGAAGGGACGCCATCTTGGATGACGTCACTTAAAGTAACCGTCATTGTTGAAGAAGACTCCGGATGAAGAGGATGATCCGCGTCGGATGTCTTGAAGATGGAGCCGCTCCGCGCCGGATGGATGAAGATAGAAGATGCCGTCTGGATGAAGACTTCTGCCCGTCTGGAGGACCTCTACTGCCCGGTTGGGTGAAGACATTTCACGGTAGGGTGATCTTCAAGGGGTTAGTGTTAGGTTTTTTTAAGGGGGGATTGGGTGGGTTTTAGAGTAGGGTTGGTTGTGTGGGTGGTGGGTTTTAATGTTGGGGGGGGTATTTGTAAAAAAAAATTTTTACAGGTAAAAGAGCTGATTACTTTGGGGCAAATGCCCCGCAAAAACATAATTTATGTAAGAACTTACCTGATAAATTCATTTCTTTCATATTAGCAAGAGTCCATGAGCTAGTGACGTATGGGATATACATTCCTACCAGGAGGGGCAAAGTTTCCCAAACCTCAAAATGCCTATAAATACACCCCTCACCACACCCACAATTCAGTTTAACGAATAGCCAAGAAGTGGGGTGATAAAAAAGTGCGAAAGCATATAAAATAAGGAATTGGAATAATTGTGCTTTATACAAAAATCATAACCACCACAAAAAAGGGTGGGCCTCATGGACTCTTGCTAATATGAAAGAAATGAATTTATCAGGTAAGTTCTTACATAAATTATGTTTTCTTTCATGTAATTAGCAAGAGTCCATGAGCTAGTGACGTATGGGATAATGATTACCCAAGATGTGGATCTTTCCACACAAGAGTCACTAGAAAGGGAGGGATAAAATAAAGACAGCCAATTCCTGCTGAAAATAATCCACACCCAAAATAAAGTTTAATGAAAAACATAAGCAGAAGATTCAAACTGAAACCGCTGCCTGAAGTACTTTTCTACCAAAAACTGCTTCAGAAGAAGAAAAAACATCAAAATGGTAGAATTTAGTAAAAGTATGCAAAGAGGACCAAGTTGCTGCTTTGCAAATCTGATCAACCGAAGCTTCATTCCTAAACGCCCAGGAAGTAGAAACTGACCTAGTAGAATGAGCTGTAATCCTCTGAGGCGGAGTTTTACCCGACTCAACATAGGCAAGATGAATTAAAGATTTCAACCAAGATGCCAAAGAAATGGCAGAAGCTTTCTGGCCTTTTCTAGAACCGGAAAAGATAACAAATAGACTAGAAGTCTTTCGGAAAGACTTAGTAGCTTCAATATAATATTTCAAAGCTCTAACAACATCCAAAGAATGCAACGATTTCTCCTTAGAATTCTTAGGATTAGGACATAATGAAGGAACCACAATTTCTCTACTAATGTTGTTGGAATTCACAACTTTAGGTAAAAATTCAAAAGAAGTTCGCAACACCGCCTTATCCTGATGAAAAATCAGAAAAGGAGACTCACAAGAAAGAGCAGATAATTCAGAAACTCTTCTGGGATAAGAGATTGCCAAAAGGAACAAAACTTTCCAAGAAAGTAATTTAATGTCCAATGAATGCATAGGTTCAAACGGAGGAGCTTGAAGAGCTCCCAGAACCAAATTCAAACTCCAAGGAGGAGAAATTGACTTAATGACAGGTTTTATACGAACCAAAGCATGTACAAAACAATGAATATCAGGAAGAATAGCAATCTTTCTGTGAAAAAGAAAAGAAAGAGCAGAGATTTGTCCTTTCAAGGAACTTGCGGACAAACCCTTATCTAAACCATCCTGAAGAAACTGTAAAATTCTCGGTATTCTAAAAGAATGCCAAGAAAAATGATGAGAAAGACACCAAGAAATATAAGTCTTCCAGACTCTATAATATATCTCTCTAGATACAGATTTACGCGCCTGTAACATAGTATTAATCACAGAGTCAGAGAAACCTCTTTGACCAAGAATCAAGCGTTCAATCTCCATACCTTTAAATTTAAGGATTTCAGATCCTGATGGAAAAAAGGACCTTGCGACAGAAGGTCTGGTCTTAACGGAAGAGTCCACGGTTGGCAAGAGGCCATCCGGACAAGATCCGCATACCAAAACCTGTGAGGCCATGCCGGAGCTACCAGCAGAACAAACGAGCATTCCTTCAGAATCTTGGAGATTACTCTTGGAAGAAGAACTAGAGGCGGAAAGATATAGGCAGGATGATACTTCCAAGGAAGTGATAATGCATCCACTGCCTCCGCCTGAGGATCCCGGGATCTGGACAGATACCTGGGAAGTTTCTTGTTTAGATGAGACGCCATCAGATCTATTTCTGGAAGTTCCCACATTTGAACAATCTGAAGAAATACCTCTGGGTGAAGAGACCATTCGCCCGGATGCAACGTTTGGCGACTGAGATAATCCGCTTCCCAATTGTCTATACCTGGGATATGAACCGCAGAAATTAGACAGGAGCTGGATTCCGCCCAAACCAAAATTCGAGATACTTCTTTCATAGCCAGAGGACTGTGAGTCCCTCCTTGATGATTGATGTATGCCACAGTTGTGACATTGTCTGTCTGAAAACAAATGAACGATTCTCTCTTCAGAAGAGGCCAAAACTGAAGAGCTCTGAAAATTGCACGGAGTTCCAAAATATTGATCGGTAATCTCACCTCCTGAGATTCCCAAACTCCTTGTGCCGTCAGAGATCCCCACACAGCTCCCCAACCTGTGAGACTTGCATCTGTTGAAATTACAGTCCAGGTCGGAAGCACAAAAGAAGCCCCCTGAATTAAACGATGGTGATCTGTCCACCACGTTAGAGAGTGTCGAACAATCGGTTTTAAAGATATTGAGATATCTTTGTGTAATCCTTGCACCATTGATTCAGCATACAGAGCTGAAGAGGTCGCATGTGAAAACGAGCAAAGGGGATCGCGTCCGATGCAGCAGTCATAAGACCTAGAATTTCCATGCATAAGGCTACCGAAGGGAATGATTGTGACTGAAGGTTTCGACAAGCTGAAATCAATTTTAGACGTCTCTTGTCTGTTAAAGACAGAGTCATGGACACTGAATCTATCTGGAAACCCAGAAAGGTTACCCTTGTCTGAGGAATCAATGAACTTTTTGGTAAATTGATCCTCCAACCATGATCTTGAAGAAACAACACAAGTCGATTCGTATGAGATTCTGCTAAATGTAAAGACTGAGCAAGTACCAAGATATCGTCCAAATAAGGAAATACCACAATACCCTGTTCTCTGATTACAGACAGAAGGGCACCGAGAACCTTTGTAAAAATTCTTGGAGCTGTAGCTAGGCCAAACGGCAGAGCCACAAACTGGTAATGCTTGTCCAGAAAAGAGAATCTCAGGAACTGATAATGATCTGGATGAATCGGAATATGCAGATATGCATCCTGTAAATCTATTGTGGACATATAATGCCCTTGCTGAACAAAAGGCAAGATAGTCCTTACAGTTACCATCTTGAACGTTGGTATCCTTACATAACGATTCAATGTTTTTAGATCCAGAACTGGTCTGAAGGAATTCTCCTTCTTTGGTACAATGAAGAGATTTGAATAAAACCCCATCCCCTGTTCCGGAACTGGAACTGGCATAATTACTCCAGCCAACTCTAGATCTGAAACACAATTCAGAAATGCTTGAGCTTTCACTGGATTTACTGGGACACGGGAAAGAAAAAATCTCTTTGCAGGAGGTCTCATCTTGAAACCAATTCTGTACCCTTCTGAAACAATGTTCTGAATCCAAAGATTGTGAACAGAATTGATCCAAATTTCTTTGAAAAAACGTAACCTGCCCCCTACCAGCTGAGCTGGAATGAGGGCCGCACCTTCATGTGGACTTAGGAGCAGTTTCAGATTGGAAACCATCTCCAGTCTGGAATAAATCCAAGCCTGCTAGAAAGGCAAAGCCTGCTTCTGAGGATGAAGGATTAGGCTTTTGATCTTTGTTGAAACGAAAGGAACGAAAACGATTATTAGCCCTGTTTTTACCCTTAGATTTTTTATCCTGTGGTAAAAAAGTTCCTTTCCCACCAGTAACAGTTGAGATAATAGAATCCAACTGAGAACCAAATAATTTGTTACCCTGGAAAGAAATGGAAAGTAGAGTTGATTTAGAAGCCATATCAGCATTCCAAGTTTTAAGCCATAAAGCTCTTCTAGCTAAAATAGCTAGAGACATAAACCTGACAACAACTCTGATATCAAAAAATGGCATCACAGATAAAATTATTAGCAAGGGTAGAAATAGCCCCATCAACTTTAGGGATTTTGTCCCAAAATTCTAATCTGTCAGACGGCACAGGATATAATTGCTTAAAACGTTTAGAAGGAGTAAATGAATTACCCAATTTATCCCATTCTTTGGAAATTACTTCAGAAATAGCATTAGGAACAGGAAAAACTTCTGGAATAACCACAGGAGATTTAAATACCTTATCTAAACGTTTAGAATTAGTATCAAGAGGACCAGAATCCTCTATTTCTAAAGCAATTAGTACTTCTTAAAGTAAAGAACGAATAAATTCCATTTTAAATAAATATGAAGATTTATCAGCATCAATCTCTGAGACAGAATCCTCTGAACCAGAAGAGTCATCAGAATCAGAATGATGATGTTCATTTAAAAATTCATCAGTAGGGAGAGAAGTTTTAAAAGATTTTTTACGTTTACTAGAAGGAGAAATAACAGACATAGCCTTCTTGATGGATTCAGAAACAAAATCTCTTATGTTATCAGGAACATTCTGCACCTTAGATGTTGAAGGAACTGCAACAGGCAATGGTACTTAACTAAAGGAAATATTATCTGCATTAACAAGTTTGTCATGACAATTAATACAAACAACAGCCGGAGGAATAGCTACCAAAAGTTTACAGCAGATACACTTAGCTTTGGTAGATCCAGCACTAGACAGCGATTTTCCTGAAGTATCTTCTGACTCAGATGCAACGTGAGACATCTTGCAATATGTAAGAGAAAAAACAACATATAAAGCAAAATTGATCAAATTCCTTAAATGACAGTTTCAGGAATGGGAAAAAATGCCAAAGAACAAGCTTCTAGCAACCAGAAGCAATGAAAAAGGAGACTTAAATAATGTGGAGACAAAAGCGACGCCCATATTTTTTAGCGCCAAATAAGACGCCCACATTATTTGGCGCCTAAATGCTTTTGGTGCCAAAAATGACGCCACATCCGGAACGCCGACATTTTTGGCGCAAAATAACGTCAAAAAATGACGCAACTTCCGGCGACACGTATGACGCCGGAAACGGAAAAGATTTTTTGCGCCAAAAAAGTCCGCGCCAAGAATGACGCAATAAAATGAAGCATTTTCAGCCCCCGCGAGCCTAACAGCCCACAGGGAAAAAAGAGTCAAATTGAAGGTAAGAAAAAATGATTAATTCAAATGCATTATCCCAAATATGAAACTGACTGTCTGAAAAATAAGGAATGTTGAACATTCTGAGTCAAGGCAAATAAATGTTTGAATACATATATTTAGAACTTTATAAACAAAGTGCCCAACCATAGCTTAAAGTGTCACAGAAAATAAGATATACTTACCCCAGGACACTCATCTACATGTTTGTAGAAAGCCAAACCAGTACTGAAACGAGAATCAGCAGAGGTAATGGTATATAAATAAGAGTATATCGTCGATCTGAAAAGGGAGGTAAGAGATGAATCTCTACGACCGATAACAGAGAACCTATGAAATAGACCCCGTAGAAGGAGATCACTGCATTCAAATAGGCAATACTCTCCTCACATCCCTCTGACATTCACTGCACGCTGAGAGGAAAACCGGGCTCCAACTTGCTGCGGAGCGCATATCAACGTAGAATCTAGCACAAACTTACTTCACCACCTCCATAGGAGGCAAAGTTTGTAAAACTGAATTGTGGGTGAGGTGAGGGGTGTATTTATAGGCATTTTGAGGTTTGGGAAACTTTGCCCCTCCTGGTAGGAATGTATATCCCATACGTCACTAACTCATGGACTCTTGCTAATTACATGAAAGAAAGGCCCTTTTAAGGGCTATTTGTAATTTAGTGTAGGGTAGGGCTTTTTTTATTTTGGGGGGCTTTTTTATTTTGTTAGGGGGATTAGAGTAGGTGAAATTAGTTTAAAAATCTTGTAATTATGTTATTTCCTGTAATTTAGTGTTTGTTTTTTTCATACTTTAGATCATTTTTTTTAAATTGTAATTAATTGTATTTAGTTTAGGTAATTAATTTTAGTGTAGTGTTAGTGTAATTTAGGTTAGGTTTTATTTTACAGGTAAATTTGTATTTATTTTAACTAGGTAGTTATTAAATGGTTAATAACTATTGAATAACTATTGTACCTAATTAAAATAAATACAAAGTTGCCTGTAAAATAAAAATAAACCCTAAGCTAGCTACAATGTAACTATTAGTTATATTGTAGATATCTTAGGGTTTATTTTATAGGTAAGTATTTAGTTTTAAATAGGAATAATTTAGTGAATTGTAGTAATTTTATTTAGATTTATTTAAATTATATTTATGTTAGGGGGGTTAGGGTTAGACTTAGGTTTAGGGGTTAATAACTTTATTATAGTGGCAGCGATGTTTGGGGCAGCAGATTAGGGGTTAATAAATGTAGGTAGGTGTCGGCGATGTTAGGGCCGGCAGATTAGGGGTTAATAATATTTAACTAGTGTTTGTGATGCGGGAGTGCGGCGGTTTAGGGGTTAATATATTTATTATAGTGGTGATGATGTCCGGTTCGGCAGATTAAGGGTTCAAACATTTATTTTAGTGTTTGCGATGTGGGGGGGGGGGCCTCGGTTTAGGGGTTAATAGGTAGTTTATGGGTGTTAGTCTACTTTTTAGCACTTTAGTTAAGAGTTTTATGCTACGGCGTTGCAGTGTAAAACTCTTAACTACTGACTTTAAAATGCGGTACCAGGCTTGACAGGAGAGGGTCTACTGCTCACTTTTTGGAAGACTCGTAATACCGGCGCTATGCAAGTCCCATTAAAAATATAGGATACGCAATTGACGTAAGTGGATTTGCGGTATTTCAGAGTCTGGCCAAAAAAGTGAGCGGTACACCTGCATGACTCGTAATACCAGCGGGCGTTAAAAAGCAGCGCTGGGGCCTCTCAATGCTGCTTTTTAACCCTAACGCAAGACTTGTAATCTAGCCAAGAGTGTTTCAATCTCACTGGAAAGATTCCTGGCCATAGGTTGTTTTGAAGTAGAGTCAAGGGGAAGAAAAGATGTTCTGTGAAAATGGCTTAAAACACCCTACCATAGCAATGAATCACTCTGGATCTGGTAGGAATGCCTTTGTTAGTGGCTGTGATAAATTTCGCATTGAACCAATCAAAGCTCACATGGCATGCAGTTTGTGGTTCAAACAAGAAAAAAACAAAACTATAGTGAAGTCAGAGGCATTAGCAAGTACAGCGTTCACTAGCAGTACCAGTTCTGCAGTTAAATCAGAGGCTAACTATTCTATTTAACAATGCATAGTTCATTGCAAAACAGGGGAAAGCTCTTTCAGACATGGATGTGTTGTGCCGAGCTTTGATAAAGGCTGGTGTGGACTTAGGAAAAAACTACACTAATCGTGGAAAAGCTGCTGAATTCATTAAATGTGAAGCAGAAATAATTCAACAGCACATCAAAGATTGTCAGAAATTCACGGTTTATCTGTATTGTTGCAGATGGCAACACAGATAGTGCCATAATTGAACAGGAAACCGTGCTGATCAGGGTTGTCAATGAAGGGAAACCTTATACAGCATTTGTAGACCTTGTCCCAGTGGAGCACACACATGCTACAGGTGTGCTGGATGCGATTGTTAAAGGTCTAAAAGACCTGTCTGGATATGTTACATAGGAGGTCCCCAGAACAGCCTGGCCCAACGCTTATCTCTGTAAATTTTGATGGTGCTGCTGTAATACTGGGTTCAAAAAGGTGGTGTAGCAGCACTGATAAAGACATTCCATTTCTGCTGCCTGTACATTGTGTAGCACACAAGCTTCAACTGGCGATTCTAGATGCAGTGAAGAACACACCTTATATTCTTTGTTTTGAAGAAACTTTGAAATGGGTCTTCAAGTTCTACTGAAATAGCCCTAAAAGGAGAAGAGATGCAAAAGAAATTGCAAGGGTAATAGAAGAAAGTTTTGCTCATTTTAGTGACATTAAACAAGTGAGATGGGTTTCTAGTAAAAGTAGGGCCCTAAAAGCAATGCAGCAAAACTTGCAAACTGTGGTTTTACATCTTGGCCAGGTGGGAGCTGGGACTGATGAGTCTTCAGCTAAAGCAAGAAAATATCTCAAATGCATCACCAGTGTGAATTTTCTCTCTACCCTGGGCATTTTGAGAGATATTCTTGAGCCTGTATCTCAAAAAAATTTAAATCAAATTACCTTCTGTTACTTGATGTTAAGCCGGCTCTTGAGAAATGTGCACTAAGACTGACTGGCTTGAGGCTTGATCTGGGTGAAAACATGAAGCTGTTCAATAGACTGTACCATCCAGAGGAGAGGAAATTTGGAGATCAATCTACTGAGGGGTGGGAGATTCAAATGACAGGCCAGTGCCCACCAGCTACTAGCATACGTAATGTACAGCGAATTGAAAACATTATAGGATTACATTGATGAAAGGTTTTCCATTTTTAATTCTATGCCATCCAGTGGATTTCAGGCTTTTGACTACTCAACATGGCCTGAAGTAGAGAGGAACTATATATGTATGGTAGAGATTACCTTGAAGAATTGTTAGGCTATTTTGGCATTCTTTTCTCGGCTGAGTAAAAGTCAGCTATTCTTGATGAGTTTTGCGGACTTAAGGCACACATGAAAAATTTGAAAAGATAAAAACATAAAAGATTTGCCTGCATATTCATCAGTGTTGTCATCAAAAGCATCTACGTTGTGTAATATACTGAAGGTTGTGGAGATGATGTTCACAGTAAGTGTTTCAACAGCTGAAGCAGAACGGGTGTATTCTGCAATGAACATAGTAAAAAATTCACTTTGAACAAGACTTCAGCAAGGCGGTCTCCTAATTTGTTATCAATAAAAACCTTATTTATATAATACAGTTTTGGTTAAAATTATTTTGTAAATCACGACAAGTAAATTGTCACAAGGGACATGTAGATTGGGCTCCCGCTTTAGTCCCTTGGACAAGTAGTTTTTTTTTTAAATTTGAACACCCCTGTGCTGAGGAACTGGTACAATCACCCCTGAAAGCTCTAGGTCTGAAACACACTTCAGAAAAGCCTGAGCCTTCATAGGCTTTGTTGGAACATGAGTAAGAAAGAATCTTCCCATGGGAGGTTTTATTCTGAAACCTATTCGATACCATTGAGAAACAATATTCTGAATCCACTGATTTTGGACAGAATTTGTCCAAATGTTTTGAAATAACTTTAGTCTGCCCCCACCAGAAGAACTGGTTTGAGGGCTGCACCTTCATGCAGTCTTAGGGGCTGGATTTGTTTTTTACAAGGCTTGGATTTATTCCAATTCGGAGATGATCTCCAATTAAAGACAGAGGCCTTAGGGGAAGGAGAGGTTTTCTGTTCTCTATTCTGACAAAAGGAACGAAAATTATTGGGAGCTTTAAATTTACCCTTAGATTTCTTGTCTTGGGGCAGAAAAACGCTCCTACCCCCAGTGATAGCGGAGATAATAGAATCCAATTCAGAACCAAATTATTACCCTGAAAAGATAGAGATAATAATCTAGATTTAGACACCATGTCAGCATTCCAAGATTTAAGCCATAAAGCTCTTCTAGTTAGAATAGCTAAAGACATAGATTTGACATTAATCTTAATGACATCAAATATAGCATCACAAATGAAATGATTTGCATGTTGAAATAAAAAAAAAAAATACTAGATAGTTCAGGATCTGATAACTGCTGCGCTAAACTGTTAAACCAAAAAGTTGAAGCAGCAGCAACATCAGCCATAGAAAGCTGGTCTAAGAATATAGCCAGTATGTAAATATGGTCTTCTAAGATAAGATTCAAGCTTCCTATCTAAAGGATCCTTAAAAGAAGTACTATCTTCCATAGGAATATTAATACGTTTGACAAGAGTGGAAATAGCCCCATCAACCTTAGGGACCTTTTCCCAAAACTATAGAATAGTCACAGGTAAAGGATTCTTAAACCTAGAATAAGGGTTAAAAGAGGTACTAAGTTTACACCATTCTTTAGCAATCATATTGGAGATAGCATCTGGAGTAGGAAAAACTTCAGGAGTAACCTCAGAAGTCTTAAATACAGAATTTAAACGATTATTAGCTTTGCTATCAGGAGGACTAGACTCTTCAATACCCAAAGTAAACAATACTTCCTTTAATAAAGATCAAATATGTTCAATTTTAAATAAAAAAGAAGCTTGGCCAATTTCTGTCTCTGATGCAGGATCCTCTGAGTCAGAGAAACCCTCGTCAGTAGAGGATATTTCAGTATGCTGTCAGTCAGTACAAAATTCATTAGATCTATGACAAATTTGGAAAGACCTTTTCCGTTTATTTGAAGGCTGAATACCTGCTTCATAACTTGTTTGCCTGCTCTGAGGCCGCATACAGATGACACCCCCTGCTATGGCCGATTGGCTTCGAATCTGCAGGGGGCGGAATTGCAGCAGCAGTTCAATGATAAATGACGACAGCATATGCTGTCTGCATTTATCAATGTGCGGCGGACATGATACACTACATTGTATCATGTACGCTCACACATTAATAAATATACCCCATAGTCTTCTCTATGGCTGCAGCAATAAAAAAAAAAATCTGCAGGAATATCAGGTACATTAGACTGAGAAGGAATAACAGTAGATGTATTTGTACTCTCAGAAAAATTATCAGCATGTAATAATTTGTCATAACAAATGCCACATAATTGAGCGGAAGAAATAAGATCAGCTTGTTTACAACAAACACACTTAGCTTTGGTAGAATTGTGTTCAGGCAGCTTAGTTCCTACAGTAACATCAGAGGCAGGATCAGTTTGAGACATCTTGTAAAATGTAACAAAAAATAAAAAATAAAATTTCATATAAAACAAAATATCCAATTTCCTCAATATAGCAGTTTCAGAAAGGGGAAAAAATGCTTATGATAAAATTCTTATACAAAAAGTAAAATCAAAAGCAAGCATCATAGCTCCCTATAATATGAGAGCAGTGAGCAATAGAGGGAGAGGCTTTATATAACAAATTTTGGCGCGAAGAACGACGCACTAAAAAAGACGCAACTTTGCACCAAAAATGACACAACTCGCGTCACAAAAGGCGCGATTTTGCGGCAAAAATATTTGCGCCAAAAGTGACGCAATAAAAAGATGCAATTTGAGTCATCGCGAGCCCAATTTGCACACGAAAATTTTAAAAAGAAATTTCTATTCTGAAACTATGTGACTGCAAAAGGAAATATTAACAGACCTGACTCATGGCTAATATATGCAATATACATTAAGAACTTTATAATATAAAGTGCCTTCCATAGCTGAGAGTGTCTTAAAAATTATATATACTTACCAGAAGACACCCATCCACATATAGCAGACAGCCAAACCAGTACTGAAACATATCAGCAGAGGTAATGGTAGAGGAGTATGATGTCGATCTGTAAAGGGAGGCAGCAGATGAATCCCCGCGACCGAATTTACAGAGAGCCTTATGAAAAGCTTTCCCATAAGAGAAAACATGGCTTCAGGCAACACTCCCTTCAAATCCCTCAGACAAACACTTTAGAGAGGAACTGGGCTTCAATATGCTTAGAAGCTCCTTTTACAGAAGAAATCAAGCACATCATGCTTCACCACCTCCTAAGGAGGCAAAGTTTGTAAAACTGAGGTATGAGTGAGGCGGGAGTTGAATTTATAGGCATTTGAGGTTTGGGAAACTTTGCCCCCTCCCGGTAGGAATGTATATCCCATACGTCACTAGCTCATGGACTCTTGCCACCTATATCAAAGAAAATCTGTCACATGGTCTGGAACAGGAAACACTTCCACAGAGGAAGGAACATCATAGTATCTATTAAGTTTACTAGACTTTTTAGGGTTGACAACAGAAGAATCAGAGTCGTCCAAAGTAGCCACACAGGTTTATATAATTGTATCACTTCTCTACACTTCACACTGACATCACACAGTTACATATGATTGTATCACTCCTCTACAATGCACACTAACACCCCACAGTTACATATAATTGTATCACTGCTCTACACTGCACACTGACATGACACAGTTACATATAATTATATCACTCCTCTACACTGCACACTGACATCACACTATTTTACACATTCTGTTATTTAGTCAATATCAAACAGTAACATATGCACACTGACATCACACAGTTAAATATAATTGTATCACTCCTCTACACTGCACACTGACATCATACAGTTACATATAATTGTATCACTCCTCTACAATGCACACTAACATCCCACAGTTACATATAATTGTATCACTCCTCTACACTGCACACTGTCACATATAATTGTATCATTCCTCTACACTGTACACTGACATCACAGTTACATATTTTTCTATCACTCCTCTACACTGCACATTAACATCACACAGGTTCATATAATTGAATCACTACTCAATAATGCACTGATATCACACAGTTACACATAATTGTATCACTCCTCTACACTGCACACTGACAGCACACAGCTACATATAATTGTATCATTCATCTACAGTGCACACTGACTTCACACTCTTTTATACATTTTGTTATTTAGTAAATATCAGTTACATATTACTGTATCACTCATCTACACTGCACACTGACATCACACAGTTATATATAATTGTATCACTCCTCTACACTGCACACTGACATCACACAGTTGCTTCTTTATCACTCATCTACACTGCACACTGACATCACTCATTTACACATTCTCAGCTAGATTACGAGTTTTGAGCGCTATAGGGAAATTAACAACCGCCACAAAAGCGGCGGTATTTAACCTCCCTATAGCGCTGCTATTACAGGTTTTGTAAAACCCTGTTTGCGCGGGCGATATGGTTGTGTTGAGCTCCATACCTCACCCAAATACAGCAGTGTTTTGACATGCTCATGCACGATTTCCCCATAGACATCAATGGGAAGAGTCGGCTAAAAAAAAAAGCCTAATACCTGCAATCACGGAAACAAAAGCTCCGTAATGCAGCCCCATTGATGTCTATAGGGAAAGAAAAAGTTACGTTTATACATAAAAACCACGTCTAAACACCTCTAATCTGCTGCCCCTAACATTGCCGCAACCTACATAATGTTATTAACCCCTAATCTGCTGCCACTAAATAAAACTATTAACCCCTAATCTGCCGCTCACGATATCGCCGCCACCTACATTACAGTTATTAACCCCTATCTGCCGCCCCCAATGTTGTCGCCACTATACTAAAGTTATTAACCCCTAAACCCCTGGCCTCCCACATCACTAACACTAAATAAATATATTAACCCCTAAACCTAACGTAACCCTAACCCCAACGTAACCCTAACCCCAACGTAACCCTAACCCCCCCTAACTTAAATATAATTAAAATACATCTAAATTAAACTTACAATTATTACCTAAATAATTCCTATTTAAAAGTAAATACCCGTAAAAAAAAAAAAACTAAGCTAGCTACAACATAACTAAAAAGTTATATTGTAGCTATCTTAGGTTTTATTTTAATTTCACAGGTAAGTTTGTATTTATTTTAACTAGGTAGACTAGTTAGTAAATAGTTATTAACTATTTACTAATTACCTAGTTAAAATAAATACAAAGTTACCTGTAAAATAAAACCTAACCTGCCTTACACTAAAACCTAACATTACAATAAAATAAATTAATTAAATTAATAAAATACAATTATCTAAATTACAAAAAATTAAAAAAAGAAATTATCAAAAATAAAAACGAATTACTCCTAATCTAATAGCCCTATCAAAATAAAAAAGCCCACCCAAAGTAAAAAAAAACAAAAAACCCTAGCCTACACTAAACTGCCAATGGCCCTTAAAAGGGCCTTTTGCGGGGCATTGCCTCAAAGAAATCAGCTCTTTTACCTGTAAAAAAAAATAAATAGTAACAGTAAAACCCACCACCCACACAACCAAGCCCCTCAAATAAAATTCTATCTAAATAAACCTAAGCTAACCATTGCCCTGAAAAGGGCATTTGGATGGGCATTGCCCTTAAATGGGCATTTAGCTCTTTTACATTGCCCAAACTCCAAGCTAAAAAACATAATTTATGCTTACCTGATAAATTTATTTCTCTTGTAGTGTATCCAGTCCACGGATCATCCATTACTTGTGGGATATTCTCCTTCCCAACAGGAAGTTGCAAGAGGATCACCCACAGCAGAGCTGCTATATAGCTCCTCCCTTAACTGTCATATCCAGTTATTCGACCGAAAACAAACAGAGAAAGGAGAAACCATAGGGTGCAGTGGTGACTGTAGTTTAATTAAAATTTAGACCTGCCTTAAAAGGACAGGGCGGGCCGTGGACTGGATACACTACAAGAGAAATAAATTTATCAGGTAAGCATAAATTATGTTTTCTCTTGTTAAGTGTATCCAGTCCACGGATCATCCATTACTTGTGGGATACCAATACCAAAGCTAAAGTACACGGATGATGGGAGGGACAAGGCAGGATTAAGCGGAAGGAACCACTGCCTGAAGAACCTTTCTCCCAAACACAGCCTCCGAAGAAGCAAAGTATCAAATTTGTAAAACTTTGAAAAAGTGTGAAGCGAAGACCAAGTCGCAGCCTTGCAAATCTGTTCAACAGAGGCCTCATTTTTGAAGGCCCAGGTGGAAGCCACAGCTCTAGTAGAATGAGCTGTAATCCTTTCAGGGGGCTGCTGTCCAGCAGTCTAATAGGCTAGGCGTATTACGCTCCGAAGCCAAAAGGAAAGAGAGGTTGCCGAAGCTTTTTGACCTCTCCTCTGTCTAGAGTAAACGACAAACAGGAAAGATGTTTGACGAAAATCCTTAGTAGCTTGTAAGTAAAACTTCAAGGCACGGACTACGTCCAGATTATGTAAAAGACGTTCCTTCTTTGAAGAAGGATTAGGGCACAACGATGGAACAACAATCTCTTGATTGATATTCTTGTTAGAAACCACCTTAGGTAAAAACCCAGGTTTGGTACGCAGAACTACCTTATCTGCATGAAAAATCTGATAAGGAGAATCACATTGTAAGGCAGATAGCTCAGAGACTCTCCGAGCCGAAGAAATAGCCATCAAAAACAGAACTTTCCAAGATAAAAGTTTAATATCAATGGAATGAAGGGGTTCAAACGGAACTCCTTGAAGAACCTTAAGAACCAAGTTTAAGCTCCACGGGGGAGCAACAGGTTTAAACACAGGCTTAATTCTAACCAAAGCCTGGCAAAATGCCTGGACGTCTGGAACCTCTGCCAGACGCTTGTGCAAAAGAATAGACAGAGCAGAAATCTGTCCCTTTAAGGAACTAGCTGATAATCTTTTGTCCAAGCCCTCTTGGAGAAAAGACAATATTCTAGGAATCCTAACCTTACTCCATGAGTAATTCTTGGATTCACACCAATAAAGATATTTACTCCATATCTTGTGGTAGATTTTCCTGGTAACAAGCTTTCGTGCCTGTATTAAAGTATCAATGACTGACTCGGAGAAGCCACGCTTTGATAGAATCAAGCGTTCAATCTCCATGCAGTCAGTCTCAGAGAAATTAGATTTGGATGATTGAAAGGACCTTGTATCAGAAGGTCCTGTCTTATAGGCAGAGTCCATGGTGGAAAGGATGACATGTCCACTAGGTCTGCATACCAAGTCCTGCGTGGCCACACAGGTGCTATCAGAATCACTGATGCTCTCTCCTGTTTGATTTTGGCAATCAGTCGAGGGAGCAGAGGAAACGGTGGAAACACATAAGCCAGGTTGAAGAACCAAGGCGCTGCTAGAGCATCTATCAGCGTCATTTCTGGGTCCCTGGACCTGGATCCGTAACAAGGAAGCTTGGCGTTCTGGCGAGACGCCATGAGATCCAACTCTGGTTTGCCCCAACGATGAATCAACTGAGCAAACACCTCCGGATGGAGTTCCCACTCCCCCGGATGGAAAGTCTGACGACTTAGAAAATCCGCCTCCCAGTTCTCCACGCCTGGGATATGGATTGCTGACAGGTGGCAAGAGTGTTACTCTGCCCAGCGAATTATTTTTGAGACTTCTAACATCGCTATGGAACTCCTGGTTCCCCCTTGATGGTTGATGTAAGCCACAGTCGTGATGTTGTCCGACTGAAATCTGATGAACCTCAGTGTTGCTAACTGAGGCCAAGCCAGAAGAGCATTGAATATCGCTCTTAACTCCAGAATATTTATTGGAAGGAGTTTCTCCTCCTGAGTCCAAGATCCCTGTGCCTTCAGGGAATTCCAGACTGCACCCCAACCTAGAAGGCTGGCATCTGTTGTTACAATTGTCCAATCTGGCCTGCGAAAGGTCATACCCTTGGACAGGTGTACCCGAGACAACCACCAGAGAAGAGAATCTCTGGTCTCTTGATCCAGATTTAGCAAAGGGGACAAATCTGTGTAATCCCCATTCCACTGACTCAGCATGCATAATTGCAGCGGTCTGAGATGAAGGCACGCAAATGGCACTATGTCCATTGCCGCTACCATTAAGCCGATTACCTCCATACACTGAGCTACCGAAGGGCGTGGAATGGAGTGAAGAACACGGCAAGCATTTAGAAGTTTTGATAACCTGGACTCCGTCAGGTAAATTTTCATTTCTACAGAATCTATAAGAGTCCCTAAGAAGGAGACTCTTGTGAGTGGGGATAGGGAACTCTTTTCCTCGTTCACTTTCCACCCGTGCGACCTCAGAAATGCCAGAACTATCTCTGTATGAGACTTGGCAACTTGAAAGCTTGACGCCTGTATCAGGATGTCGTCTAGATACAGAGCCACCGCTATGCCTCGCGGTCTTAGAACCGCCAGAAGTGAGCCCAGAACCTTTGTAAAGATTCTCGGGGCTGTAGCCAACCCGAAGGGAAGAGCTACAAATTGGTAATGCCTGTCTAGAAAGGCAAACCTTAGAAACCGATGATGATCTTTGTGAATCGGTATGTGAAGGTAGGCATCCTTTAAGTCCACTGTGGTCATGTACTGACCTTCTTGGATCATGGGTAGGATGGTCCGAATAGTTTCCATTTTGAAAGATGGAACTCTGAGGAATTTGTTTAAGATCTTTAGATCCAAAATTGGTCTGAAGGTTCCCTCTTTTTTGGGAACCACAAACAGATTAGAATAAAAACCCTGTCCTTGTTCCGTCCGCGGAACTGGATCACTCGCGGATCACTCCCATAACTAGGAGGTCTTGCATACAGCGTAGGAATGCCTCTTTCTTTATCTGATTTGCAGATAGCCTTGAAAGATTAAATCTCCCTTGTGGAGGGGAAGCTTTGAAGTCCAGAAGATATCCCTGAGATATGATCTCCAACGCCCAGGGATCCTGAACATCTCTTGCCCATGCCTGGGCGAAGAAAGTCTGCCCCCTACTAGATCCGTCGCCGGATAGGGGGGCCGTTCCTTCATGCTGTCTTAGAGGCAGCAGCAGGCTTTCTGGCCTGCTTGCCTTTGTTCCAGGACTGGTTAGGTTTCCAGGCCTGCTTAGATTGAGCAAAAGTTCCCTCTTGTTTTGAAGCGGAGGAAGTTGATGCTGCACCTGCCTTGAAATTTCAAAAGGCACGAAAATTAGACTGTTTGGCCTTTGCTTTGGCCCTGTCCTGAGGAAGGTTGTGACCCTTACCTCCAGTAATGTCAGCAATAATTTCCTTCAAACCAGGCCCGAATAAGGTCTGCCCCTTGAAAGGAATGTTGAGTAATTTAGACTTCGAAGTCACGTCAGCTGACCAGGATTTAAGCCATAGCGCCCTACGCGCTTGGATGGCGAATCCGGAATTCTTAGCCGTTAGTTTAGTCAAATGAACAATGGCATCAGAAACAAATGAGTTAGCTAGCTTAAGTGTTCTAAGCTTGTCAATAATTTCAGTCAATGGAGCTGTATGGATGGCCTCTTCCAGGGCCTCAAACCAGAATGCCGCCGCGGCCGTGACAGGCGCAATGCATGCAAGGGGCTGTAAAATAAAACCTTGTTGAATAAACATTTTCTTAAGGTAACCCTCTAATTTTTTATCCATTGGATCTGAAAAAGCACAACTGTCCTCAACCGGGATAGTAGTACGCTTTACAAAAGTAGAAACTGCTCCCTCCACCTTAGGGACCGTCTGCCATAAGTCCCATGTAGTGGCGTCTATTGGAAACATTTTTCTAAATATAGGAGGTGGGGAAAAAGGCACACCCGGTCTATCCCACTCCTTGCTAATAATTTCTGTAAGCCTTTTAGGTATAGGAAAAACATCAGTACACACCGGTACCGCATAGTATTTATCCAGCCTACACAATTTCTCTGGTACTGCAACTGTGTTACAGTCATTCAGAGCAGCCAATACCTCCCCAAGCAACACACGGAGGTTCTCAAGCTTAAATTTAAAATTAGAAATCTCTGAATCAGGTTTCCCCGAATCAGAGATGTCACCCACAGACTGAAGCTCTCCGTCCTCATGATCTGTATATTGTGACGCAGTATCAGACATGGCCCTTACAGCATCTGCGCGCTCTGTATTTCTCCTAACCCCAGAGCAATCGCGCTTGCCTCTTAATTCAGGCAACCTGGATAATACCTCTGACAGGGTATTATTCATGATTGCAGCCATGTCCTGCAAGGTAATCGCTATGGGCGTCCCTGTTGTAATTGGCGCCATATTAGAGTGCATCCCCTGAGCGGGAGGCGAAGGGTTTGACACGTGGGGAGAGTTAGTCGGCATAACTTCCCCCTCGTCAGAATCTTCTGGTGATATTTCTTTTATAGTTAAAGACTGATCTTTACTGTTTAACCCCTTAGTGACCAGACCACTTTTCAATTTGTTGACCATCTGGGACCAAGGCTATTTTTGCATTTCTGCGATGTTTGTGTTTAACTGTTATTTTCCTCTTACTCATTTACTGTACCCACACATATTATATACCGTTTTTCTCGCCATTAAATAGACTTTCTAAAGATACCATTATTTTCATCATATCTTATAATTTACTATAAAAAAATTATAAAATATTAGGAAAAAATGAAAAAAACACACTTTTTCTAACTTTGAGCCCCAAAATCTCTAACACATCTACAACCACCATAAAATACCAATGCTAAACAGTTTCTAAATTTTGTCTTGAGTTTAGAAATACCCAATGTTTACATGTTCTTTGCTTTTTTTGCAAGTTATAGGGCAATAAGTACAAGTAGCACTTTGCTATTTCAAAACCATGTTTTTTCAAAATTGGCGATAGTTACATTTTAACACCAATATCTGTCAGGAATCCCTGAATAACCCTTCAAATGTATATATTTTTTAAAAGAAGACAACCTAAGGTATTAAACTTGGGGTATTTTGACTTTTTTCATGCAACCATTTTACCACCAATCTATGCCAAAGTTTTGGGGGGGAAAAAAATAATTTGATTTTTTGACAAATAGCAATTTAAGAATACATTTACTGATAAAATGGTAAGGGTTACTGCCAAATAACACCCTAATATGTCTTCAGTAGCATCTCCTGGGTACAGTGATACCACCCATGTATAGGTGTGTCGGGTTCTCTGTGGGCTAAAAGCCCTTATTTTTAGAGAGCGCATTCCAGTTTTTCAACTTGGAATTTTCACATCGGTCATCATGCACCCATGTCCTATTTGGGACATTTCTGAAGCTGGCCAATGGAATTTACCCCCATCAAACCATATATTTTTGAAAAGTAGACACCTTAGGGTATTTAAAATGCTGGTATTTTAACACTTTCCATGCACTAATTCAACCACTAGTCTTTGTCAAACTTTAGGGTAGTTATTTTTTTGTGTTATTTTTCACACACATTGTATTTTATGCATGGATTTTCAGTTCCTGTTATGTGTTACTGCCAAAAACCACCTCAATATGTGTTCAACAATATCTCCTGAGTACAGTGATACCACCTATGTATAGGTGTGTCGGGTTCTCTGGGGGCTAAATGGCCTTATTTTTAGGTAGCGCATTCCAGTTTTTTAACTTGGAATTTTCACATTGGTCATCATGCACCCATGTCCTATTTGGGACATTTCTGAAGCTGGCCAATGGAGTTTACCCCCATCAAACCATATATTTTTGAAAAGTAGACACCCTAGGGTATTTCAAATGCTGGTATTTTAACACTTTCCATGCACTAATTCAACCACCAGTCTTTGTCAAACTTTTGGGTAGTAATTTTTTTGTGTTATTTTTCACACACATTGTACTTTAGGCATGGATTTTCAGTTCCTGTTATGTGTTACTGCCAAAAAACACCTCAATATGTGTTCAACAACCTCTCCTGAGTACAGTGATACCACCCATGTATAGGTGTGTTGGGTTCTCTGGGGGCTAAAAGGCCTTATTTTTAGGAAGCCCATTCCATTTTTTCCACTTTGAATTTTCACATCCCATGCACCCATGTCCTATTTAAGACATTTCTGAAGCCGGGCAATGTAATTTACCTCAATCAAACCATATATTTTTGAAAAGTAGACTTCCTAGGGTATTTCAAATGCAGGTATTTTAACACTTTCCATGCACTAATTTAACCACTAGTCTTTGTCAAACTATTGGGCATTCATATTTTTGTGTTATTGTTCACATACATTGTAAATTAGACATGGATTCACAGCTCCTGTTATGTGTTACTACCAAAGAAGACACCAATATGTGGTCACGAACATCTCCTGAGTTCAGTGATACCACCTATGCATAGGTTTGGTGGCTTGTTTGGGGGGTGCAATGCCAAATGTCTGACATGCGTTTGTGATTTTTTTTCACATTTAACATATTTTCTTTGCCTATCGTCTTTTTGGGGGGTCTTTTAACATACCCCAATTTATTTGTTTTCCATGAATGTGCATATATTTGAAAAGTTGACACCCCAAGGTATTGTATATGGTGTGCTTTGATGCCTTTGAAGCAACCGTTTTAGCCCAAAAAATTGGAGAAATTGTATGGTGGTTATTTTTCAATTTTAATTTTTACAGACACATTGCTTTTTGACTATGATTTAGGAGAGACTGTTGTAAGTTATTGCAAAAGAATACTTCAGGTTGTTTTCTGCAAGGCACCCTGAGTACACCTATGCCCCCCATGCATAGGTTTGCCAGGATTTTGGGAAGGTTATGTTACAATGTTATGACTTGTGATTTTAGTTATTAACAATGAGAGTATTTCTTCTGATAGGCCTATCTTTAGTTTGGGGCCTATCACATACCCCACTTTTATTTATTGCCATGAAAGTGTATATTTTTTAAATGTTGACACCCCAAGGTATTGTATATGGTGTGCTTTGATGCCTTTGAAGCAACCGTTTTAGCCCAAAAAATTGGAGAAAGTGTATGGTGGTTATTTTTCAATTTTAACTTTTAAAAACGCATTGCTTTTTGACTATGATTTAGGAGAGACTGTTGTAAGTTATTGCAAAAGAATACTTCAGGTTGTTTTCTGCAAGGCACCCTGAGTACACCTATGCCCCCCATGCATAGGTTTGCCAGGATTTTGGGAAGGTTATGTTACAATTTTATGACTTGTGATTTTAGTTATTAACAATGAGAGTATTTCTTCTGATAGGCCTATCTTTAGTTTGTGGCCTATCGCATACCCCACTTTTATTTATTGCCATGAAAGTGTATATTTTTTAAATGCTGACACCCCAAGGTATTGTATATGGTGTGCTTTGATGCCTTTGAAGCAACCGTTTTAGCCCAAAAAATTGGAGAAAGTGTATGGTGGTAATTTTTCAATTTTCATTTTTACAGACACATTGCTTTTTGACTATGATTTAGGAGAGACTGTTGTAAGTTATTACAAAAACATACTTCAGGTTGTTTTTTGAAAGGCACCCTGAAAACACCTATGTCCCCCATGCATAGGTTTGACAGGGGTTTTTGTTAAAAAAAAAAAAACAGGCCCAATTTTAGAAATAAATAGAGTAGTGAAATGTAAAAATCTGGCACAGTAAAAGTAAAAAAAAACAAAAAAAAACCCATCTAACAGTAAACATAACCAAAATATATATATATATATATATATATATATATATATATATATATATATATATATATATATATATATATATATATAACACCAAATGTATTTTTTTTTTTTTAAATTGACCATTGTATGGTACCGCTTGAAGCAGTCCCCAATGCAGAGTGCAGGCTGTCCAGGGCAATCAGGACAGTAATATATGGTGTCCCTTCTCTTCCCCCTCTTGGTACAGACTCTGCATTTTTTTTGTGGTTTCTGCTTTGCGGCAGTAGGGGGGGATTTTAAAAATAAAATGAGTAGCCCAAACTCTGCTCTCTCCCATCACCGCCCGGGGAGCAGGTGCATCATGGTACAAAATCCCAGTAATAATCTGGAGCTGAAACTAAAAAAGTTTTTTTTAACTCTGGGGTTTGCTTTTTTGAACAACAAAAAAGCGTTGTGGGTTGCAATCTGCATTAGGTAAATTGCAACCTTTTTGTACCAGGCCCTTGTCTTCCGCATAATTAGGGTGGGCTGCAGCAGCTGATCAGCCAGATCAACCCCACCCATATGCCGGTTATAAGACATGATGCACACTGGCTTCCTTATGATCTCAGCTCTGCCACGTACAGAAACCGCCACCGTCCTCTCTGTGTGGATGGTGGTAAGAAGGTATACATCCTTCTTGTCTCTGTACTTCAGTACCAACAGCTCCTCTTGGCGCAGAGCTGAGGTCTCCCCCCTTCGTAGCCGGGTGCATACAAGTTGTCCTGGGAAACCTGCGCGGTTCTTTTTAATTGTACCGCAAGCTACTGTATCAAAGCAATACAGTAGCTTGAACAAAAGGACACTTGTATAAAAATTGTCTAAGTATAAGTGATACCCTTTGTTCATTAGGGGTAATATCAGGTCCCAGACAATCTTGCCAGTGGTTCCCATATGTTCTGGGCAACCTGGAGGGTCAAGGTGGCTATCCTTTCCCTCATACACCCGGAAGGCCTGAGTATACCCAGTCTCGCTGTCACAGAGCTTATACACCTTTACCCCATATCTGGAGCGTTTGGAAGGAATATACTGCTTGAATCCCAGCCTTCCCTTATACTTCATTAGGGATTCATCAACGCATATATTCCTTCCAGGTGTATAAGCCTCTGCAAACCTGGCAGAAAAGTGGGTTATCAGGGGGCGGATTTTATACAGCCTGTCAAATTGGGGATGCTCCCTAGGGGGGCACAGGCTATTGTCGCTGAAGTGCATGAAATGCAGAATCATTTCATACCTCTTCCTCGACATAGTCTGGGAGAAAATGGGGGGTAGAGCAGATGGGGCTAGTACTCCAGTAGGAGCGAATGGAGGGTTTCTTTATGATGCCCATCAGCATAGTCAATGCCCAGAATTTTTTGAATTCTGGCACATTGATGGGGGCCCATTGCTGCTTTGCCAAATATGTTCCAGGCTTTGCAGCACGGAACTGATGGGCATATAAATTAGTTTGGCCGACAATGTTCCCCAATATATCATCGCCCAGAAACACTTCCAGAAACTGCTGGGGGCTAAAACCTGCCACATCTATATTTATGCCAGCATTTGCTGTGAAGGGTGGGATATCTGGCCTCTGGAGATGAGGCGTTACCCACTCTTCAGCAGCAATGGCAGCAACACGCCTCCTTCTGGCAGGGGGGCTAGCAGCCACAGATACATCACTATCAGTTGAGACTGCATCTAGTGATGTATCTGAGCACATGGCAGGGTCAAAATTGGGGTCTGAGTCAGAAATAGAGGCATCTGACTCTGACGCAAGGATGGCATACGCCTCCTCAGCACTATATCTTTTCTGTGACATTTTTGTATCTGTCACAGAAAACAATTACTAAAAAAAATTAAATTAACTAAATTAATTAACTAAATTAACTAGCAAAAAAGTACAGCTATGCTACTGCCAGTGATTTATAGCGATCACTGGCAAGCTAGGGGTTAATGGCTCTGAAAATTAAATTAACTAAATGTTTCTGAAAAGAGCCTTTGGGTTTTTAAAAAATTACAACAACAAAATTAACCCCTAAAAAAATGCACAGACAGCAAAAAAACATAATTTATGTAAGAACTTACCTAATAAATTCATTTCTTTCATATTAGCAAGAGTCCATGAGCTAGTGACGTATAGGATATACATTCCTACCAGGAGGGGCAAAGTTTCCCAAACCTCAAAATGCCTACAAATACACCCCTCACCACACCCACAATTCAGTTTAACGAATAGCCAAGAAGTGGGGTGATAAAAAAGTGCGAAAGCATATAAAATAAGGAATTGGAATAATTGTGCTTTATACAAAATCATAACCACCACAAAAAAAGGGCGGGCCTCATGGACTCTTGCTAATATGAAAGAAATGAATTTATCAGGTAAGTTCTTACATAAATTATGTTTTCTTTCATGTAATTAGCAAGAGTCCATGAGCTAGTGACGTATGGGATAATGACTACCCAAGATGTGGATCTTTCCACACAAGAGTCACTAGAGAGGGAGGGACAAAATAAAGACAGCCAATTCCTGCTGAAAATAATCCACACCCAAAATAAAGTTTAATGAAAAACATAAGCAGAAGATTCAAACTGAAACCGCTGCATGAAGTACTTTTCTACCAAAAACTGCTTCAGAAGAAGAAAATACATCAAAATGGAAGAATTTAGTAAAAGTATGCAAAGAGGACCAAGTTGCTGCTTTGCAAATCTGATCAACCGAAGCTTCATTCCTAAACGCCCAGGAAGAAGAAACTGACCTAGTAGAATGAGCTGTAATTTTCTGAGGCGGAGTTTTACCCGACTCAACATAGGCAAGATGAATTAAAGATTTCAACCAAGATGCCAAAGAAATGGCAGAAGCTTTCTGGCCTTTTCTAGAACCGGAAAAGATAACAAATAGACTAGAAGTCTTTCGGAAAGATTTAGTAGCTTCAACATAATATTTCAAAGCTCTAACAACATCCAAAGAATGCAACGATTTCTCCTTAGAATTCTTAGGATTAGGACATAATGAAGGAACCACAATTTCTCTACTAATGTTGTTGGAATTCACAACTTTAGGTAAAAATTCAAAAGAAGTTCGCAACACCGCCTTATCCTGATGAAAAATCAGAAAAGGAGACTCACAAGAAAGAGCAGATAATTCAGAAACTCTTCTGGCAGAAGAGATGGCCAAAAGGAACAAAACTTTCCAAGAAAGTAATTTAATGTCCAATGAATGCATAGGTTCAAATGGAGGAGCTTGAAGCGCCCCCAGAACCAAACTCAAACTCCAAGGAGGAGAAATTGACTTAATGACAGGCTTTATACGAACCAAAGCTTGTACAAAACAATGAATATCAGGAAGAATAGCAATCTTTCTGTGAAAAAGAACAGAAAGAGCAGAGATTTGTCCTTTCAAGGAACTTGCAGACAAACCCTTATCTAAACCATCCTGAAGAAACTGTAATACTCTCGGTATTCTAAAAGAATGCCAAGAAAAATGATGAGAAAGACACCAAGAAATATAAGTCTTCCAGACACTATAATATATCTCTCTAGATACAGATTTACGAGCCTGTAACATAGTATTAATCACAGAGTCAGAGAAACCTCTGTGACCAAGAATCAAGCGTTCAATCTCCATACCTTTAAATTTAAGGATTTCAGATCCTGATGGAAAAAAGGACCTTGAGACAGAAGGTCTGGTCTTAACGGAAGAGTCCACGGTTGGCAAGAGGCCATCCGGACAAGATCCGCATACCAAAACCTGTGAGGCCATGCTGGAGCTACCAGCAGAACAAACGAGCATTCCTTCAGAATCTTGGAGATTACTCTTGGAAGAAGAACTAGAGGCGGAAAGATATAGGCAGGATGATACTTCCAAGGAAGTGATAATGCATCCACTGCCTCCGCCTGAGGATCCCGGGATCTGGACAGATACCTGGGAAGTTTCTTGTTTAGATGAGACGCCATCAGATCTATTTCTGGAAGTTCCCACATTTGAAAAATCTGAAGAAATACCTCTGGGTGAAGAGACCATTCGCCCGGATGCAACGTTTGGCGACTGAGATAATCCGCTTCCCAATTGTCTATACCTGGGATATGAACCGCAGAGATTAGACAGGAGCTGGATTCCGCCCAAACCAAAATTCGAGATACTTCTTTCATAGCTAGAGGACTGTGAGTCCCTCCTTGATGATTGATGTATGCCACAGTTGTGACATTGTCTGTCTGAAAACAAATGAACGATTCTCTCTTCAGAAGAGGCCAAAACTGAAGAGCTCTGAAAATTGCACGGAGTTCCAAAATATTGATCGGTAATCTCACCTCCTGAGATTCCCAAACTCCTTGTGCCGTCAGAGATCCCCACACAGCTCCCCAACCTGTGAGACTTGCATCTGTTGAAATTACAGTCCAGGTCGGAAGCACAAAAGAAGCCCCCTGAATTAAACAATGGTTATCTGTCCACCACGTTAGAGAGTGTCGAACAATCGGTTTTAAAGATATTAATTGAAATATCTTTGTGTAATCCTTGCACCACTGGTTCAGCATACAGAGCTGAAGAGGTCGCATGTGAAAACGAGCAAAGGGGATCGCGTCCGATGCAGCAGTCATAAGACCTAGAATTTCCATGCATAAGGCTACCGAAGGGAATGATTGTGACTGAAGGTTTCGACAAGCTGAAATTAATTTTAGACGTCTCTTGTCTGTTAAAGACAGAGTCATGGACACTGAATCCATCTGGAAACCCAGAAAGGTTACCCTTGTCTGAGGAATCAATGAACTTTTTGGTAAATTGATCCTCCAACCATGATCTTGAAGAAACAACACAAGTCGATTCGTATGAGATTCTGCTAAATGTAAAGACTGAGCAAGTACCAAGATATCGTCCAAATAAGGAAATACCACAATACCCTGTTCTCCGATTACAGACAGAAGGGCACCGAGAACCTTTGTAAAAATTCTTGGAGCTGTAGCTAGGCCAAACGGCAGAGCCACAAACTGGTAATGCTTGTCCAGAAAAGAGAATCTCAGGAACTGATAATGATCTGGATGAATCGGAATATGCAGATATGCATCCTGTAAATCTATTGTGGACATATAATTCCCTTGCTGAACAAAAGGCAAGATAGTCCTTACAGTTACCATCTTGAACGTTGGTATCCTTACATAACGATTTAATATTTTTAGATCCAGAACTGGTCTGAAGGAATTCTCCTTCTTTGGTACAATGAAGAGATTTGAATAAAACCCCATCCCCTGTTCCGGAACTGGAACTGGCATAATTACTCCAGTCAACTCTAGATCTGAAACACAATTCAGAAATGCTTGAGCTTTTACTGGATTTACTGGGACACGAAATCTCTTTGCAGGAGGTCTCATCTTGAAACCAATTCTGTACCCTTCTGAAACAATGTTCTGAATCCAAGGATTGTGAACAGAATTGATCCAAATTTCCTTGAAAAAACGTAACCTGCCCCCTACCAGCTGAGCTGGAATGAGGGCCGCACCTTCATGTGGACTTAGAAGCAGGCTTTGCCTTTCTAGCTGGCTTGGATTTATTCCAGACTGGAGATGGTTTCCAAACTGAAACTGCTCCTGAGGATGAAGGATCAGGCTTTTGTTCTTTGTTGAAACGAAAGGAACGAAAACGATTATTAGCCCTGTTTTTACCTTTAGATTTTTTTATCCTGTGGTAAAAAAGTTCCTTTCCCACCAGTAACAGTTGAAATAATAGAATCCAACTGAGAACCAAATAATTTGTTACCCTGGAAAGAAATAGAAAGTAGAGTTGATTTAGAAGCCATATCAGCATTCCAAGTTTTAAGCCATAAAGCTCTTCTAGCTAAAATAGCTAGAGACATAAACCTGACATCAACTCTGATAAAATAAAAAATGGCATCACAGATAAAATTATTAGCATGCTGAAGAAGAATAATAATATCATGAGAATCATGATGTGTTACTTGTTGCGCTAAAGTTTCCAACCAAAAAGTTGAAGCTGCAGCAACATCAGCCAAAGATATAGCAGGTCTAAGAAGATTACCTGAACACAGATAAGCTTTTCTTAGAAAGGATTCAATTTTCCTATCTAAAGGATCCTTAAACGAAGTACCATCTGACGTAGGAATAGTAGTACGTTTAGCAAGGGTAGAAATAGCCCCATCAACTTTAGGGATTTTGTCCCAAAATTCTAATCTGTCAGACGGCACAGGATATAATTGCTTAAAACGTTTAGAAGGAGTAAATGAATTACCCAATTTATCCCATTCTTTGGAAATTACTGCAGAAATAGCATTAGGAACAGGAAAAACTTCTGGAATAACCACAGGAGCTTTAAATACCTTATCCAAACGTTTAGAATTAGTATCAAGAGGACCAGAATCCTCTATTTCTAAAGCAATTAGTACTTCTTTAAGTAAAGAACGAATAAATTCCATTTTAAATAAATATGAAGATTTATCAGCATCAACCTCTGAGACAGAATCCTCTGAACCAGAAGAGTCATCAGAATCAGAATGATGATGTTCATTTAAAAATTCATCTGTAGGGAGAGAAGTTTTAAAAGATTTTTTACGTTTACTAGAAGGAGAAATAACAGACATAGCCTTCTTTATGGATTCAGAAACAAAATCTCTTATGTTATCAGGAACATTCTGCACCTTAGATGTTGAAGGAACTGCAACAGGCAATGGTACTTTACTAAAGGAAATATTATCTGCATTAACAAGTTTGTCATGACAATCAATACAAACAACAGCCGGAGGAATAGCTACCAAAAATTTACAGCAGATACACTTAGCTTTGGTAGATCCAGCACTAGACAGCGATTTTCCTGTAGTATCTTCTGACTCAGATGCAACGTGAGACATCTTGCAATATGTAAGAGAAAAAACAACATATAAAGCAAAATTGAACAAATTCCTTAAATGACAGTTTCAGGAATGGGAAAGAATGCCAAGAACAAGCTTCTAGCAACCAGAAGCAATAAAAAATGAGACTTAAATAATGTGGAGATAAAAGCGACGCCCATATTTTTTAGCGCCAAATCAGACGCCCACATTATTTGGCGCCTAAATGCTTTTGGCACCAAAATGACGCCACATCCGGAACGCCGACATCTGTGGCGCAAAATAACGTCAAAAAAATGACGCAACTTCCGGCGACACGTATGACGCCGGAAACGGAAAATATTTTTTTGCGCAAAAAAGTCCGCGCCAAGAATGACGCAATAAAATGAAGCATTTTCAGCCCCCGCGAGCCTAACAGCCCACAGGGAAAAAAGTGTCAAATTTTTGAAGGTAAGAAAAAAATGATTAATTCAAATGCATTATCCCAAATATGAAACTGACTGTCTGAAAAATAAGGAAAGTTGAACATTCTGAGTCAAGGCAAATAAATGTTTGAATACATATATTTAGAACTTTATAACAAAGTGCCCAACCATAGCTTAGAGTGTCACAGAAAATAAGATTTACTTACCCCAGGACACTCATCTACATGTTTGTAGAAAGCCAAACCAGTACTGAAACGAGAATCAGCAGAGGTAATGGTATATATAAGAGTATATCGTCGATCTGAAAAGGGAGGTAAGAGATGAATCTCTACGACCGATAACAGAGAACCTATGAAATAGACCCCGTAGAAGGAGATCACTGCATTCAAATAGGCAATACTCTCTTCACATCCCTCTGACATTCACTGCACGCTGAGAGGAAAACCGGGCTCCAACTTGCTGCGGAGCGCATATCAACGTAGAATCTAGCACAAACTTACTTCACCACCTCCATCGGAGGCAACGTTTGTAAAACTGAATTGTGGGTGTGGTGAGGGGTGTATTTGTAGGCATTTTGAGGTTTGGGAAACTTTGCCCCTCCTGGTAGGAATGTATATCCCATACGTCACTAGCTCATGGACTCTTGCTAATTACATGAAAGAAAGTACAGCTATGCAACTGCCAGTGATTTATAGCGATCACTGGCAAGCTAGGGGTTAATGGCTCTGAAAATTAAATTAACTAAATGTTTCTGAAAAGAGCCTTTGGGTTTTTAAAAAATTACAACAACAAAATTAACCCCTAAAAAAATGCACAGACAGCAAAAAAGTACAGCTATGCAACTGCCAGTGATTTATAGCGATCACTGGCAAGCTAGGGGTTAATGGCTCTGAAAATTAAATTAAATTAACTAAATGTTTCTGAAAAGAGCCTTTGGGTTTTTAAAAAATTACAACAACAAAATTAACCCCTAAAAAAATGCACAGACTGCAAAATGCAGCAAAAAAAAAAGTGCACCTATGCTACTGCCAGTGATATATAGTGATCACTGGCAAGCTAGGGGTTAATGGCTCTGAAAAGAGCCTTTGGTTCTATATTTTTTAACAAATAAAAGAAATAAATCTCTCTCTCTGCTAAATACAGGTCTCTCTCTCTCTCCAACAAAATGGCAAGTGAGGAGAGGGAGGGAGATCCACACTGATCATAGTCAATATTTACAAATATTGACATGATCAGACAAATGGGGTATTTTATTATTATTATTTTTTTTTTAGGGTGGGAGGCTCAGATTGGGTGACCCTAGCTTGCCCCTATGATGATGCAGGCTAGGGACACCCCCAGAGGCCCCATGATGCACTGGGCATCGCCATCTTGGATGCCTAGTGAAGGGGGAGGGGGGGGGCTATTTGGGCTTTTTTTTTTATTTTATCCGTTTTTTTTTTTTTTTTTTTTAAATTTATTATTTAATAACCAACTAAGTGCCTCGACCAACCGAGGCACTTAGCACACAAGCAGAGCATCGGAAGCGTGTCCGATCGCTTCCGATGCTCTGAAACACTGCCGGGCTCCACGTGGAGCGAAACCGGAAGTGATCACTCGTGGGGGAGTGATCAATCCGGTCCCGGCACTCGGGAACAGTATTGCAGGATGCCTAGACCTCAAGGCAAGCCTGCAATACTGTTAGAGCAGCTGGAAGCGATTTCGATCGCTTCCAGTGCTCTGTTAAACCGACGACGTATGCCATACGTCCTCGGTCGTTAAGTGCTTTTTTTTTTTTGAGGACGTATGGCATACGTCGTCGGTCGTTAAGGGGTTAAGGTGAAATCAATACATTTAGTACACATTCTCCTATGGGGCTCCACCATGGCTTTCAAACATAATGAACAAGTAGTTTCCTCTGTGTCAGACATGTTTAAACAGACTAGCAATGAGACTAGCAAGCTTGGAAAACACTTTAAACAAGTTTACAAGCAATATAAAAAACGCTGCTGCACCTTTAAGAAACACAAATTTTGTCAAAATTTGAAATAACAGTGAAAAAAGGAAGTTACACTAACGAAATTTTTAAAGTGTATGTAACAAGTTAGCAGAGCATTGCACCCACTTGCAAATGGATGATTAACCCCTTAATACCCAAAACTGAATAATAAAAAAAGACAAAAACGTTTTGTTTTTTGTTTTTTCAAACAGTCACAACAACTGCCACAGCTCTACTGTGGCTTTTTACCTCCCTCAAAAACGACTTTGAAGCCTTTTGAGCCCTCCAGAGATGTCCTGGATCATGCAGGAAGAAGCTGGATGTCTCTGTAATTTTATCTGCATAGAAAAGCACTAAAATAGGCCCTTCCCACTCATATTGCAACAGTGGAAAGCCTAAGGAAACTGTTACTAGGCAAAATTCAAGCCAGCCATGTGGGAAAAAAACTAGGCCCCAATAAGTTTTATCACCAAATACATATAAATAACGATTAAACATGCCAGCAAACGTTTTATATTACATTTTTATCAAAGTATGTCTCTCTATTAATAAGCCTGATACCAGTCGCTATCACTGCATTTAAGGCTTTACTTACATTAGTTCGGTATCAGCAGCATTTTCTAGCAAATTCCATCCCTAGAAAAATATTAACTGCACATACCTTATTGCAGGAAAACCTGCACGCATTCCCTCTCTGAAGTTACCTCACTCCTCAGAATATGTGAGAACAGCCATGGATCTTAGTTACTTCTGCTAAGATCATAGAAAACGCAGGCAGATTCTTCTTCTAAATACTGCCTGAGATAAACAGTACACTCCGGTACCATTTAAAAATAACAAACTTTTAATTGAAGAATAAACTAAGTATAAAACACCACACTCCTCTTACGACCTCCATCTTGGTTGAGGCTTGCAAGAGAATGACTGGATATGACAGTTAGGGGAGGAGCTATATAGCAGCTCTGCTGTGGGTGATCCTCTTGCAACTTCCTGTTGGGAAGGAGAATATCCCACAAGTAATGGATGATCCGTGGACTGGATACACTTAACAAGAGAAATAAAACCCACTCAATAAACCCTTTAAAAAAAAAACACTAACCCCTGACGATTCACTTACAGTTTTTCGAAGACCAGACATCCATCCTCATCCAAGCTGGCAGAAGTCTTCATCCATCCGGCGCGGGTCCATCTTCAAGACATCCGGCGCGGAGCATCCTCTTCTTCCGATGGTCGCTGAAGAATTTAGTTTTCCTTTAAAAGCCGTCATCCAAGATGGCGTCCCTTACATTCCGATTGGCTGATAGAATTCTATCAGCCAATAGGAATTAAAGGGGAAAAAATCCTATTGGCTGTTGCAATCAGCCAGTAGGATTGAGCTCACATTATATTGGCTGATTTGAATAGCCAATAGAATGCAAGCTCAATCCTATTGGCTGATTGGATCAGCCAGTAGGATTTAAGCTCAATCCTATTGGCTGATTGGATCAGCCAGTAGGATTTAAGCTCAATCCTATTGGCTGATTGCAACAGCCAATAGGATTTTTTCACCTTTAATTCCTATTGGCGGACAGAATTCTATCAGCCAATCGGAATGTAAGGGACGCCATCTTGGAAGACGACTTTTAAAGGGAAACTTCATTCTTCAGCGACCATCGGAAGAAGAGGATGCTCCGCGCCGCATGTCTTGCAGATGGAAGATGCCGTCTGGGTGTAAGGCAGGTTAGGTTTTATTTTACAGGTAACTTTGTATTTATTTTAACTAGGTAGTTAGTAAATAGTTAATAACTATTTACTAACTAGTCTACCTAGTTAAAATAAATACAAAGTTACCTGTGAAATAAAAATAAAACTTTAGATAGATACAATATAACTATTAGTTATATTGTAGCAATCTTAGGTTTTATTTCACAGGTAATTATGTATTTAGTTTTAAATAGGTTATTTAGGTAATAATTTTAAGTTTTATTTAGATTTATTTTAATTATATTTGTTAGGGGGTATTAGGGTTACATTAGGGTTAGATTTAGGTTTAGGGGTTAATAATATTTAAGTAGTGTTTGCGATGCGGGAGGGCAGTGGTTTAGGGGTTAATAAGTTTATTATAGTGGCGACGATGTTGGGGAGCGGCGAAATAGGGGTTAATAAAAAATTTTAAGTGTAGGCGATGTCCGGAGCGGCAGATTAGGGGTTAATAATTTTATTTTAGTGTTTGCGATGCGGGAGGGCCTCGGTTTAGGGGTTAATAGGCAGTTTATGGGTGTTAGTGTACTTTTTAACACTTTAGTTATGAGTTTTATGCTACAGCTTTGTAACGTAAAACTCATAACTACTGACTTTAAATGGCGGTACAGATCTTGTCAGTATAGAGTGTACCGCTCGCTTTTTGGCCTCCCAGGCAAACTTGTAATACCGGCGCTATGAAAAAGGACTTTTTTTTTTAAAAGTGCGGTACTGACATTGCATGACTGCCAAAAAGGTGTGCGGTACACCTATACCTGCAAGACTTGTAATAGCGGCGTTAGGGAAAAAGCATCGTTACGAAGCATAATGATGCTTTTTCACTCATAACGCAAAACTTGTAATCTAGCTGTCTGTTATTTAGTAAATATCACACAGTAACCTATTATTGTATCACTCCTCTACACTGCACACCAATATCACAGTTGCATATAATTGTATCACTCCTCTACACGGCACACTGACATCACACCGTTACGTATTATTGTAGCACTCCTCTACACTGCACACTGACATTACACTCTTTTACACATTCTTACTTCACTATCCATCTCCCTCACATTCAGCAGATTTCACCCACCCATGTTCTATTTTTCTCATATTACATTTGCTTTTATCCTACAGTATCCATGTTCCTATCACATTTTTTACTTCTGAACTTTTTTTTATTCCCCTGCAACACACACACACAGGCTTTGCCACTGGGACCCCTAGGGAAGATAAAACCCTCTTAAGCAGGAGCCTAAGCTGCTCCACCTATAACCTATTCATAACCTCCTCCGAGTCCTCTTCCGACTTCCCTTCAAAAGCGTCAGAGGAATTTCTCCTTCAGAGCTAAGGATTTGTCATCAGAAGGCTGCTCATAACTGTCGGTCCTGTCCTCCGCCACCGCACCTGGGCAACGTACTTGAGTGTAATGTCTAACCTTTCTCTTCCCTGCTATTGGTCTAGTGCTCAGGGCAGCAGACACAGCAGCCTGTATACGGGCCATGAGGTCATTAGGCCTTGCTTAGCCGCGGTCGTGCCGCTCTCTTCGTCGTGTTCTGGGGTGACTGTGCTCTCCTTTACATGCTGTTGGACAGGGAGACCGCATTAACCGAAATTTAAGAGGCCGCAGTAGGGCCTGCTGGAGACAGGCAATGCTAAAATTGCCCAAGCGGGCTCTCCGCTCGGGCCTCCTGAGTAAGACGTCAGGACATATGTTAGGCAACAATTGCATTATTGTGCTGGAGGGCAAAAATTATTCATTTTCCAAAGCATATATTTAATGTTGTCAATAGAATGAACTTAGCAATATTCCGCCATACTCTCTATTAAGATAGAGTCGTCCATTATGTAGTGCTGTATAACAACAATTGTGCTAACAAACTGTCCGCTTTAAACCTTGTTTAGGGGGTCTTGCCACCTCTGGTTGTGCTGAGCCGCGTTGTTACCGCTCTCCCACAGGTCTGTTGCGCAGTGGATCTGAAGCAGAAGTGGGGTGAAAGCGCTGCCTATGGCGGGAATCTGCATCTGCGCCCACCACTATGGCCTGTATCAAGAAAATGCCTGCATGCTGTAGTAGTATACGTGCAGAATATTATTGCATATCTAAAGCACCGGTAACCTATTCCAGTGCAGCCATAATACAAACACCCTTACATGACACATGCCCAGGTGTTATAGGGTCCATACATTAGGACTGAAATACCCGTCTGTGTCCTGTAAAACAGTATGCAAGAAGCGCTCCCCTCTCAGCAGCATAGCTGAAATATGGCTGTATTCCCAGTACAGTTCTCTGTTTATGGCATCTTATTGCCTGATGCAAGGGGGCCTGGATGTGTACAATGCACTTAGTATAGACACAGGGCCATGACTATAGCACCTCCCTATTAAAAAAGTTGCCATGAGAGAGGGGACAACTTTACTGTGATAAGTCTGTCATTTAGTGTGACAGGGGATTTAGGTTAGATTGGAATGAGGCATTGGCGACCCAGCATCAACCAGCATTATATATACCAATACTCTATTGAGATTTATATGGTAATATGATCCCCAGCTCTCAATAAAAGCCATCCATGATAAACTTATTTTCTTCTTAACAGAGCACCTCTGACTACCTCCATGATACAAGGCAGAGAACTACTAAGAGGGTAGGGGAAGTGTGAGGGATATAAATATATTTTTTCTTAAATCATTTTTATTGAAGAATCACAGTTACAACCAAATGCATGTGTATATTGAATAAAGAAAGTTGCAAAAGAGTTATAAACCATATTATAAATTGTACTAAGGTAACATAAGACAACACAGACTGGAGACAAGATCACTGTCTGCAGTATGCTTTCCACACGTTACACGTGGCCGCTGCGCTCCAGCTTCCCACTGCATGTGCTGAAGAGATAAGGGACAGTCAAGTCCAAAATAAACTTTCACGATTCACATAATGCATGTAATTTTAAACAACTATCCAATTTACTTTTATCATCAATTTTGCTTTGTTCTCTTGGTATTCTTAGTTGAAAGCTAAACCTAGGTAGGCTCATATGCTAATTTCTTAGACCTTGAAGGCCGCCTCTAATCTGAATGCATTTTGACAGTTTTTCACCACTAGAGGGCATTAGTTCATGTGTGTCAAAGATAACATTGAGCTCATGCACGTGAAGTTACCCAAGAGTCAGCACTCTTAAATGCAAGTCTGTCAAAAAAAATGAAATAAGGGGGCAGTTTGCAGAGGCATAGATACAAGGCAATTACTCCCCTAGCAGAATTCAGCATTGCACACGGGCTCTATTTTGCGCTTGCGTGCAATCCTGCCCCGTGCCCGCACGCAGGCAGGACCTGTCAATCTCCCCAGTCAGACTATGCCGGGGAGATTAAAATTAGCCACTTTAGAAGTCTCATGACCGCTGCTTGCTAAATACGGCGTGCAGGTTCTCTTGTGAGAATCTGCAGTCGAAAGGCTTGTGAAGCCTTTGATAAATCAACCCCTAAGTAAGATGTATAGGAGAGCACCTAATCTACAAGACATGTTGGTTCAGAGTGATCCTATAAAAACCTACCAACAAGAGACATGGCTCAAGGACAGAAAGAAACCTGGATGTTACAAATGTGGGGATTGCACCAAATGTAATAGTATGATTATTTGCCCTGAATTTCACCATACTCATGATCGAAAGAAATTGATCACCTTACATGCACAAGTGATTACGTGGTATACATTCTGTCTTCTCCATGTTCCTTGGTATATATACAGTATGTTAAACCACCACAACCTTCTGTGAAAGCA
The DNA here is from genome assembly GCF_027579735.1 of Bombina bombina. NCBI lineage: Eukaryota > Metazoa > Chordata > Amphibia > Anura > Bombinatoridae > Bombina > Bombina bombina. The sequence continues at coordinate 867,969,286 of NC_069502.1, read as the reverse complement.
TGGGAAACCACTGGTTTGCTATCAAAGAGGCCATAAAAAAATGGCAATCCTGAGCAAATGGTTGTATTGTTTACACCACTGTCCCTGTGATTCCATTGCGAAAAGTGTCACTATGGACAAGAAAGCTTCTGGATAAGGTGAATATGAATTTTTACTTGTGACCAATAAAGGCTAAGTTTTATATTTTGTCACAAACCAGGTGAGTGCTCTTCCTTTCCATTGAAGTGTGTGTGTGTGTGTGTGTGTGTGTGTGTGTGTGTGTGTGTGTGTGTGTGTGTGTGTGTGTGTGTATGTATGTATGTATGTATATATATATATATATATATATATATATATATATATATATATGTGATATATGTGTGTGTGAGACAACAACAATCCAAATTCACAGCTAAAAGGCAGCAGAATATGTATACGAACAAATTTTTTTGTGACCAGTAGTTATGTTATGGATATTAACATAGAGTTATTAATTTTAGCACTTCATGCACTTGTAATGTTGTTTATTAGAAATTCACACAAACTCACATAATTTGTTAGTTTCTTTTATTTATTAATTTTTTAGTAAGATTTTTTTGAAATTTTAGTAATATGTTTAATAAATTATTACATTATATTGCACAAATAATTTTTATCACCACCAAACTTTTATGTTCCAATTAAATTGTATATTTTAGACATAGAGACACCTTATATTAAAG
>NC_069502.1:867933585-867963585 GCF_027579735.1 Bombina bombina | reverse complement strand
GAGATCGGCACTGTGCATTCATTGAAATCAGCTCACTGCATGCTCTTATTTTTTGTAGCTTCTCTCAGCCCTGTTTTCACACTAACTGCTCTCCCTCTTTTTAAACCTTCTCTCTGCCACTCCATCATTACGCGGCATAATCAAGCTTTTATTAAAAGTGCACATTATGTAGTCAAAATAATTTTAAGTTAACACATTGATCTTATTGAGGGGATAAAGGTTGTTAACAAGAATAACAGCTGAGAGAATTAAAGTATGAACACAGCCTCGCAACAGATCATTTTGGCTGAAAACCAAATAATAGAAAGAGACCACAAGAGCTCCCTAACCCATCCACTGGTACCTCTGGTCCACCCCAGCTGCCTTTACTTACCCTCTGACAGTAACACTGAGCTATAGACATTGGCAAGTGTGCACTGTTGAGTTGATGCACGGTAAGAAGATGCTTTAATTCCTGACCCAATCTCTGATCCTCTGCTAAGCCTCCGGTCTTAATTTCAACCCCAGATCTAAACCATACACTCTTCAGGCAACCAGGATAGGAGAGTGCAGGTTCTGTACTCTCTGCCTACACTGTCCCTACTCACCTTGGCATCTCTTAGAGGGTTAATAGAGACAGTGCTGCAAGAGAGAACAGAAAGACAACACTATTGAGGTAGGTAGATGATCCGGTTCCCCCTCTGCAGACTCGCCTGCTGCATACTTCTGAGCCGATGGAGCCCCCCTCCAAAAAAACAACACGTTCCTATATTTTAGATATAAATATATATATATATATATATATATATATATATATATATATATATATATATATATAAAAAATAACAGATACACAATTATGTAAAAAATAAACATTTATTTTTATTCAAAATGTTCAAACATACCGCAGTGGAAATTTAGTGCTATGCCAAGCAGTGCACAGTAAACACCTCTTCCGGAACGAAAGTTACAAACTAAAATATTAGGGACTGATTAGGCAGCAACACTCCTCATGGTTCAACTGCATATGCGCAAGCACAAAAACTAATTTACGAGTCGATAATGATTGGAATGCAACACATAGCCATCAATACACAAAATAGGTGGGTGGAGCCTGGCAGCCATTTTCTGATGATAAAAAAAGAAACGCTTTCGGCAATTTCAACTACAGCTTTCAAGTAGCAGTATAAGGACCAGTTGCAGGACACTTATTTTATATGTTTTAAGAGATAAATACAACTTAACATAGGGTGTAGACTGTCCCTTTAAGTCCTTATCACAAATTAATTGAACACCACACACAGAATTCTTGTATATATTAAATCCCTTATAATTGTAGCACAGAAATTATTTATAATATATATAAATCTTTCATTTCACACATAACCTATGTTATTAATGGTTAATGGTTGAACTTACAAAATGGGGCATTCATCCTTATAAAGTATGCTCATAAGGTATAAATATTGCCCAGATGCAAAATTTATCGTATAAAGTAATTATCAGACACCTTGAGGCTCCATTATACTACTGTCATCTATTACGTATTCATAACACTATCAATAAGTTAATATGTATAATTTAATCTGTACTGGCCATTGGCAGCATTGATGTCATTACACCCTAGGGAGTTGAATTTATATCCTGCTATTTATTACATTTTAATCTCGCTATCATAAGATAAGCTAGAACTAAATAAACAGCATATATTGAAAATCAATAAATAAAATAGTTTAGGATTCCCTCGCCTTGGGGTATTATTTACACACAATACATGTAAGGAACCAACTTGCGGTACAAGATTACACTGCGATTCACATACCGCAATTATCCAGTGGACTATTGTAGAGCAAATATGTGCATTAAGACATTAGGATATTGAACATTAAAGAGTACAAACGGCGATCGACCATAACTAGCAAGCGTCAGTATAACATCAGATTTGGTAGATTATCAAAGCCAGCTGGAATGTTGCCAGCATAATATTGATACCGATCTGTAAGGATTGCAGGAGAATTCATTAAATAATGCCAAGTATACACGGCGATAGAGGATAACACGCCGCTGCCTGCAAAATACCACACTTGTCAGATCCATACAGTTAGCTGAAATGTTACTAGCATACTATGCATACCCATTCGTTATACTTTACATTGATAAATCAGTAATCTTCAAAGTATACACGACGATCTGGCTTGACAAACCGTTGCTAAGTAAACACCATACCTGTCAAATGCTAGGAGCATAACATTCACACCCACCGATTAGGATTGGAGGAGACTTGCTGGTACGTCACCAGCAAATGATTCACACCCAGAACAGCCGATTGGTTAAGCATTAGAATTAGGCGGAGTCACTGGGCACAAATACCCGCCAGACCGTAACCTCTGTAAACCCTTTGAGAAAGCAGAGTTTGTCGGCGAAACATGTCAGGGGAGGTTGGGAGTTGATGGGCTCCGTTTATATGTGGTTTTAATGCAGCAGAAACTTAAATCCATAATTTGGATAATAGTGATTTAATTTGTCAAGCTGATTAACAGTTAATGTGGACATTTACAGCCACAGTTATTTTCTAAGCTAAGATGAATTATTATACTTAAAAAATATATATAGGGACAGTGGGACAAATAACAAAACCTTTTTAAACTGGAGAGAAGTAAATAGAAATCTAACTATCAAAGATATAGCTAAAAGAGTATAGCAATACCGGTACTGTTTCAATTGAGTCTAATTATACACAGTGTTGCTATCTCGGTATAGGGGCAACAAGATATACGGACCTTCATAACTTTACTAAGTGGCAATCTTACTCATTATAATTGAGTCAGTTTGGTTTAAAAAAAGATTTTAAACCAGTGGTGATGAGACAAAACCCTTTTTTTGCTTCATTTAATCATCTAACTGTTAACAACTTGTTGTAGTATTCCAGTGCTTACAACATAAAGCACTGGTCTCAATATAATTCTTAAAGTGGTGGGGTGATTTATATATGAATAACAAACCTAAAGATTGGTTGATCAATATCAAAACCAGGAGCTTAGTTGATCAAATAGTGTCTTTAGAACTGGGTGTAACAACTACAGTTAAATATTGTGTAGAACTACTTTAATCTACCCTTGACAACCATTAGACTATATTTCAATAACAATATACCATCTTATATGTTACAGTGGATATAACACACAGAGGTATACCCTAGTATTACAAGTGGTCGCATCAAAAATATTTTAATTATTGAGTGAGAATACACTGTACTCACTGTGGATATCACTTTGACCAAACACCTAGTGGGTGCAACTTTTCTTGGGGTAACTTCAATCAGTATTAAGCTATTTATGTAGCGTAAATACCACCAGCTATATTTATAAGCTACACAATTACAAGGGCAGCATCCTATATGTGACATTGAGATAACATACAGAGACATATTCTAATATCACAAGTGGTTGTATTATCAGCTAATAAAACATCCAGTCAATAAACCTTACTCACTATAGATATTATTATGATTAATAACCAGTGGCTATAGTTCTGGTATAATTTTAACGCGCTAACCACCAAGTATAAACACCATCTGTTATCTACACAACAATAAGGGCAGCATACCGAGTTATTGAATTTCAATAAGTAAATGGTATATCACAATATACCATAAGCACCTACAACTTGTGGAAATTAAACAGTGTGTATAAATATTTACAACTTAAATTAGTGCACTATACCTGTAGTAGCACTATTATAGATATATTTTTACCAACAATTGGATAAATCAGAGTTACTAATCCTATATAGAAGTATATCTTGATTTAGCCAACTCCATCTCCAGTACAAGTGTTTTCCCTGTCCCTGAATAAATGGACTCAAGTTTCTGTAATTTTAATTGTTTTGTCTTTCCATTATTTTAAAAAGTCCCAATAAAAGTTATATTTTAAACAACCTAGTACATCCGCCACTCATATCTCTGTCGATACCATTAATAAAGGGAATTTGAGTGCTACCTATATGTACTTTTTTTGGAGGTCATACCTCCAATTTGTTTTTTGAGTTCAGTTAATATACATAGCACCATATCACTATATTATTAGTTACTTACTGCAAGGGAATCTAATTTATTCCCTTGCCAAATTGTAATTCTCTATACGATATTCCCTTTTTCATCTTCAGTAGTGCCTTTGGGCCCCTTTTTGTTTAATATATATACATCTATATATATATATATATATATATATATATATATATATATATATATATATATATATATATATATATATATATATATATATATATATATATATATATATATATATACACATATACACACACATACATACATACATACATACATACATACATACATACACACACACATATATACATATATATACATACACACATATACACACACACAACTTTTTATGGCTGTTAGATTTTAGAATCCATCAACATCTCTATTTTCACAAAATATATATCAAATGTGTATGTTCATTATAATAATGCTGGGTCAGTCAGGAAAACATCTAGTGCAATCACTAAGGTATGGTACGACACAGCTGTGTCTCCATATCTTTTATATTCCTTACACATATAGGGCTACATTACGCTTGAAGCTTAATATTGTGTTTATGCGAGCGTGATATTCGTGTTCCACTCAGAAATACCAGTGCACGTTAGCCTCGCGATCGCATTGCTCGGAAGCGAATTGCTCGCAAGAGCGCGTTTCCATAGACTCCCTTAATGCCGACAGACACGGTATATCATGCATTGTTTGGCAGCAATAAATAAATATATATTGTTATATACATATATATGTTTGTGTATATACACATATTATATACATATATATTTATAGTGAAAAGAGTACCCTATTTTTTTAAAACCTAACACTTTATAACTGCTTTGTGCAGTTTTTTTTTTTAAATGCTCATATTTGTATTTAAAGCGACAGTTAAGTCCAAAATTAACTTTCATTGTTCTCTTGGTATTCTTAGTTGAAAGCTAAACCTAGGTAGGCTCATATGCTAATTTCTTAGACCTTGAAGGCCACCTTTAATCTGAATGCATTTTGACAGTTTTTAACCACAAGAGGGTGTTAGTTCCCGCACGTGAAGTTACCTAGGAGTGAGCACTGATTGGCTAAAATGCAAGTCTGTCAAAAGAACTGAAATAAGGGGGAAGTTTGCATAGGCTTAGATACATGGTAATCACAGAGGTAAAAAGTGTATTATTATAACTGTTGGCTATGCAAAACTGGGGAATGTGTAATAAAGGTATCTTTTTAAACAACAAAAATGCTGGTGTTGACTGTCCCTTTAATATTACTCTAATGTCCTCTTTATTTTGGGGGCAATTGGGTAAACCTTTTCCATTAACCAGAGATCTGATCTCTGATTAATGATTTCTAGCACAAAGTTTAACTGCAAGTTTGCGGTCACATTAACCAGCCACTTGTAATGGCTTGTTATTTAATGTGCAACCATAAGTTGGTAAATTTGCCCCTTTACGGGTGCACATTAAGATAGCGCTTCACTCTTAAAGTGACATAAAACAGGTTGAGATCTGTGCATATCCTAAAAGCGCCAATTAATTTAAAATAGTTTGCATTAAAAAAAATGCTTAAAAATTGCTGGCAAGTTTTTTAAAATAATTTTCAAAAATAAGCAAAATTAATTACATAGCTAAACTGCCTGGAGCAGCTAACTCCACCCCTCTTATCAGTGTTTAGACATAGGCACTGTATTTGAACCGAGTTCACAGCTTCTAAGCATGCTCCAGCAGATAATCATCCCTATTCACTTTTGCTTTCTACCAAAAGAACAATAGACATAGATACAGCCATAGAAGGAAATGTGTGGGGGGAGTTGGAGCTTTACAATTCAAAAACTAAAATGAAAGGGTTAATGGCGAGGCACTGCCGTATACATTTGCAGGTAAAGTATTTAAAGTACATATATTATTTTGTCTCTATCCCAACTTGTTTTATGTCCCTTTAAATGGGTATTTAATTTCTTCCTACTTCCTTAGAGGAATAAAGATTTTACATCCTCATGTGCTTTATAAATTTAGAAAGCCCAACATGGAGTGGCTGAAACAAAATACACAAGGAATAAAAAAAAAGATTTGGAGACACATGGGTATACAATAACTGTAAACGCATACATTAAAACTAAGTAAAGCTAAGCCCTTTTGCTGCTTAAACCAGTTTCCAAGAGATGATATTAAGCAGGTCAGTATGGCTCTCTCAGGCTACCATCTCATGTAAAGATACAAATTAAGACAGGTGAAGCCTAATATCAACAGATATTCTTATCCCTAGGGATTAGTAAAACAAGTTTATAAAGCTTCAAAGGACGCAGGACAAGGTAATAAAACATCTGCCCTGATGTTCTTAGACAGTCTCGGAGGAAAGATGAATTTTGGAAATATATTAAATGGACAACAGTGACATCTATAGGCAGTTAGGTTAGAGAGGGACCAGGGGTAACCTAAGAGGGTATATTTACACTGAAATCCAGTGAAGGATCCCAAAATACCCTGCTCTCTGATTACAGATAGAAGGGCACCAAGAACCTTTGAAAAGATTCTTGGAGCTGTCACTATGTCAAATGGAAGAGCAAGAAATTGGTAATGCTTGTCTAGAAAACAGAATTTATGTTTACCTGATAAATTACTTTCTCCAACGGTGTGTCCGGTCCACGGCGTCATCCTTACTTGTGGGATATTCTCCTCCCCAACAGGAAATGGCAAAGAGCCCAGCAAAGCTGGTCACATGATCCCTCCTAGGCTCCGCCTTCCCCAGTCATTCGACCGACGTAAAGGAGGAATATTTGCATAGGAGAAACCATATGATACCGTGGTGACTGTAGTTAAAGAAAATAAATTATCAGACCTGATTAAAAAACCAGGGCGGGCCGTGGACCGGACACACCGTTGGAGAAAGTAATTTATCAGGTAAACATAAATTCTGTTTTCTCCAACATAGGTGTGTCCGGTCCACGGCGTCATCCTTACTTGTGGGAACCAATACCAAAGCTTTAGGACACGGATGAAGGGAGGGAGCAAATCAGGTCACCTAGATGGAAGGCACCACGGCTTGCAAAACCTTTCTCCCAAAAATAGCCTCAGAAGAAGCAAAAGTATCAAACTTGTAAAATTTAGTAAAAGTGTGCAGTGAAGACCAAGTCGCTGCCTTACATATCTGATCAACAGAAGCCTCGTTCTTGAAGGCCCATGTGGAAGCCACAGCCCTAGTGGAATGAGCTGTGATTCTTTCAGGAGGCTGCCGTCCGGCAGTCTCGTAAGCCAATCTGATGATGCTTTTAATCCAAAAAGAGAGAGAGGTAGAAGTTGCTTTTTGACCTCTCCTTTTACCAGAATAAACAACAAACAAGGAAGATGTTTGTCTAAAATCCTTTGTAGCATCTAAATAGAATTTTAGAGCACGAACAACATCCAAATTGTGCAACTAACGTTCCTTCTTTGAAACTGGATTCGGACACAAAGAAGGCACGACTATCTCCTGGTTAATGTTTTTGTTAGAAACAACTTTCGGAAGAAACCAGGTTTAGTACGTAAAACCATCTTATCTGCATGGAACACCAGATAAGGAGGAGAACACTGCAGAGCAGATAATTCTGAAACTCTTCTAGCAGAAGAAATTGCAACCAAAAACAAAACTTTCCAAGATAATAACTTAATATCAACGGAATGTAAGGGTTCAAACGGAACCCCCTGAAGAACTGAAAGAACTAAATTGAGACTCCAAGGAGGAGTCAAAGGTTTGTAAACAGGCTTGATTCTAACCAGAGCCTGAACAAAGGCTTGAACATCTGGCACAGCTGCCAGTTTTTTGTGAAGTAACACAGACAAGGCAGAAATCTGTCCCTTCAAGGAACTAGCAGATAATCCTTTCTCCAAACCTTCTTGAAGGAAGGATAGAATCTTAGGAATTTTTACCTTGTCCCAAGGGAATCCTTTAGATTCACACCAACAGATATATTTTTTCCATATTTTGTGGTAAATTTTTCTAGTTACAGGCTTTCTGGCCTGAACAAGAGTATCAATGACAGAATCTGAGAACCCTCGCTTTGATAAGATCAAGCGTTCAATCTCCAAGCAGTCAGTTGGAGTGAGACCAGATTCGGATGTTCGAACGGACCTTGAACAAGAAGGTCTTGTCTCAAAGGTAGCTTCCATGGTGGAGCCTACAACGGCAAAGAGAATGACTGGGGAAGGCGGAGCCTAGGAGGGATCATGTGACCAGCTTTGCTGGGCTCTTTGCCATTTCCTGTTGGGGAGGAGAATATCCCACAAGTAAGGATGACGCCGTGGACCGGACACACCTATGTTGGAGAAAAGAGTATCTCAGAAATAGAGAGTGATCTGGAATGTGAAGATAAGCTTCCTGTAAGTTTATTGCGGACATGTTATGACCTTGCTGAACAAAAGGAAGAATAGTCCTTATAGTCAGCATCTTGAAAGTTGAGACCCTTACAAAATGATTCAAAAACTTCAGATCCAGAACTGATCTGAATGAATTTTCTTTCTTTGGGACAATGAATAGATTTGAATAAAAACCCAGACCCTGTTCTTGAAGCGGAACTGGTGTACTCACCCCTGAAAGCTCCAGATCTGAAACACACTTTAGAAAAGCCTGAGCTTTCACAGGTTTTGTTGTCTTGTTCTGAAACCTATTCGATACCCTTGAGAAATAATGCTCTGAATCCACTGATTCTGAATAGAATCTGCCCAAATGTTTTGAAATAATTTCAATCTGTCCCCCACCAGTTGAACTGGATTGAGAGCCGCACCTTCATGCAGTCTTGGGGGCTGGATGTGGCTTCTTATAAGGCTTGGATTTATTCCAACTTGAAGATGGCTTCCAATTGGAGCCAGAGTCCTTAGGGGAAGGGGTGTTTGTTTGTTCTCTATTCTGACGAAAGGAACAAAACCGATTAGAAGCTTTAGATTTACCCTTAGACTTTTTATCTTGGGGCAAAAAAACTCCCTCCCCCCCCCCCCAGTGGAAATAAAAGAGTCCAACTGAGAACCAAATAAATTACCCATGAAAGATAGAGCTAGTAATCTAGATTTAGATACCATGTCAGCATTCCATGATTTAAGCCATAAAGCTCTTCTAGTCAGAATAGCTAAAGACATAGATTTAACATTAATCTTGATGATATCAAAAATAGCATCACAGATAAAATGAACAATGCTAGACAAATCAGTATTTGTTTCCTGATGTGCTAAGCTATCCAATCAAAAAGTTGATGCAGCCGTAGAAATGGCAGGCCTGAGAATATAGCCAGAATGTAAATAAGCTTTCCTTGGATAAGATTCAATCTTCCTATCTAAAGGATCCTTAAAAGAAGTACTATCTTCCATAGGAATAGTAGTACGTTTAGCAAGAGTAGAAATAGCCCCATCAACCGTAGGGACTTTTTCCCAAAACTCCAAAATTAGCCACTGGTAAAGGATATAACTTCTTAAACCTAGAAGGAGGATTAATAGAAGCACCAGGCTTAGTCCATTCCTTAGCAATCACATCAGAAACCGCATCTGGAACAGGAGTAATCACAGGTTTAAAAACAGATTTTAAATGCTTAGTGGATTTGTTATCAAGAGGATCCAACTCCTCAATACCCAAAGTAACTATTACTTCTTTCAACAAAGACCGAATATATTCAATCTTAAAAAGATAGGAAGCTTTATCAATTTCAATGTCTGAAGTAGGATCTTCTGAAGCAGAGAGATCCTCTTCAGAGGAGGATATGTCAGTATTTTGTCGGTCATCCCAAATTTCATCAGTTTTATGAGAAGTTTTAAAAGACCTTTTACCTTTATTAGAAGGTGGAATAGCAGACATAGCCTTTTGTATTGCATCAGCAATATAATTTTTCATATCAACAGGGATATCATGTACATTAGATGTTGAAGGAACAACAGGTGCTGTAATAGTACTAATAGAAAACATAATTTATGTAAGAACTTACCTGATAAATTCATTTCTTTCATATTAACAAGAGTCCATGAGCTAGTGACGTATGGGATATACATTCCTACCAGGAGGGGCAAAGTTTCCCAAACCTTAAAATGCCTATAAATACACCCCTCACCACACCCACAAATCAGTTTAACGAATAGCCAAGAAGTGGGGTGATAAGAAAAAAAGTGCGAAGCATATAAAATAAGGAATTGGAATAATTGTGCTTTATACAAAAAAATCATAACCACCACAAAAAAGGGTGGGCCTCATGGACTCTTGTTAATATGAAAGAAATGAATTTATCAGGTAAGTTCTTACATAAATTATGTTTTCTTTCATGTAATTAACAAGAGTCCATGAGCTAGTGACGTATGGGATAATGACTACCCAAGATGTGGATCTTTCCACACAAGAGTCACTAGAGAGGGAGGGATAAAATAAAGACAGCCAATTCCTGCTGAAAATAATCCACACCCAAAATAAAGTTTAACGAAAAACATAAGCAGAAGATTCAAACTGAAATCGCTGCCTGAAGAACTTTTCTACCAAAAACTGCTTCAGAAGAAGAAAATACATCAAAATGGTAGAATTTAGTAAAAGTATGCAAAGAGGACCAAGTTGCTGCTTTGCAGATCTGGTCAACCGAAGCTTCATTCCTAAACGCCCAGGAAGTAGATACTGACCTAGTAGAATGAGCTGTAATTCTCTGAGGCGGAATTTTACCCGACTCAACATAGGCAAGATGAATTAAAGATTTCAACCAAGATGCCAAAGAAATGGCAGAAGCTTTCTGGCCTTTTCTAGAACCGGAAAAGATAACAAATAGACTAGAAGTCTTACGGAAAGATTTCGTAGCTTCAACATAATATTTCAAAGCTCTAACAACATCCAAAGAATGCAACGATTTCTCCTTAGAATTCTTAGGATTAGGACATAATGAAGGAACCACAATTTCTCTACTAATGTTGTTGGAATTCACAACCTTAGGTAAAAATTCAAAAGAAGTTCGCAACACCGCCTTATCCTGATGAAAAATCAGAAAAGGAGACTCACAAGAAAGAGCAGATAATTCAGAAACTCTTCTAGCAGAAGAGATGGCCAAAAGGAACAAAACTTTCCAAGAAAGTAATTTAATGTCCAATGAATGCATAGGTTCAAACGGAGGAGCTTGAAGAGCTCCCAGAACCAAATTCAAACTCCAAGGAGGAGAAATTGACTTAATGACAGGTTTTATACGAACCAAAGCTTGTACAAAACAATGAATATCAGGAAGAATAGCAATCTTTCTGTGAAAAAGAACAGAAAGAGCGGAGATTTGTCCTTTCAAAGAACTTGCGGACAAACCCTTATCTAAACCATCCTGAAGAAACTGTAAAATTCTCGGTATTCTAAAAGAATGCCAAGAAAAATGATGAGAAAGACACCAAGAAATATAAGTCTTCCAGACTCTATAATATATCTCTCGAGATACAGATTTACGAGCCTGTAACATAGTATTAATCACGGAGTCAGAGAAACCTCTTTGACCAAGAATCAAGCGTTCAATCTCCATACCTTTAAATTTAAGGATTTCAGATCCGGATGGAAAAAAGGACCTTGCGACAGAAGGTCTGGTCTTAACGGAAGAGTCCATGGTTGGCAAGATGCCATCCGGACAAGATCCGCATACCAAAACCTGTGAGGCCATGCCGGAGCTATTAGCAGAACAAACGAGCATTCCCTCAGAATCTTGGAGATTACTCTTGGAAGAAGAACTAGAGGCGGAAAGATATAGGCAGGATGATACTTCCAAGGAAGTGATAATGCATCCACTGCCTCCGCCTGAGGATCCCGGGATCTGGACAGATACCTGGGAAGTTTCTTGTTTAGATGAGAGGCCATCAGATCTATCTCTGGGAGCCCCAACATTTGAACAATCTGAAGAAATACCTCTGGGTGAAGAGACCATTCGCCCGGATGCAACGTTTGGCGACTGAGATAATCCGCTTCCCAATTGTCTACACCTGGGATATGAACCGCAGAGATTAGACAGGAGCTGGATTCCGCCCAAACCAAAATTCGAGATACTTCTTTCATAGCCAGAGGACTGTGAGTCCCTCCTTGATGATTGATGTATGCCACAGTTGTGACATTGTCTGTCTGAAAACAAATGAACGATTCTCTCTTCAGAAGAGGCCAAAACTGAAGAGCTCTGAAAATTGCACGGAGTTCCAAAATATTGATCGGTAATCTCACCTCCTGAGATTCCCAAACTCCTTGTGCCGTCAGAGATCCCCACACAGCTCCCCAACCTGTGAGACTTGCATCTGTTGAAATTATAGTCCAGGTCGGAAGAACAAAAGAAGCCCCCTGAATTAAACGATGGTGATCTGTCCACCACGTTAGAGAGTGTCGAACAATCGGTTTTAAAGATATTAATTGATATATCTTCGTGTAATCCCTGCACCATTGGTTCAGCATACAGAGCTGAAGAGGTCGCATGTGAAAACGAGCAAAGGGGATCGCGTCCGATGCAGCAGTCATAAGACCTAGAATTTCCATGCATAAGGCTACCGAAGGGAATGATTGAGACTGAAGGTTTCGACAAGCTGTAATCAATTTTAGACGTCTCTTGTCTGTTAAAGACAGAGTCATGGACACTGAATCTATCTGGAAACCCAGAAAGGTTACCCTTGTTTGAGGAATCAAAGAACTTTTTGGTAAATTGATCCTCCAACCATGATCTTGAAGAAACAACACAAGTCGATTCGTATGAGACTCTGCTAAATGTAAAGACTGAGCAAGTACCAAGATATCGTCCAAATAAGGAAATACCACAATACCCTGTTCTCTGATTACAGACAGAAGGGCACCGAGAATTTTTGTGAAAATTCTTGGAGCTGTAGCAAGGCCAAACGGTAGAGCCACAAATTGGTAATGCTTGTCTAGAAAAGAGAATCTCAGGAACTGATAATGATCTGGATGAATCGGAATATGCAGATATGCATCCTGTAAATCTATTGTGGACATATAATTCCCTTGCTGAACAAAAGGCAATATAGTCCTTACAGTTACCATCTTGAACGTTGGTATCCTTACATAACGATTCAATAATTTTAGATCCAGAACTGGTCTGAAGGAATTCTCCTTCTTTGGTACAATGAAGAGATTTGAATAAAACCCCATCCCCTGTTCCGGAACTGGAACTGGCATAATTACTCCAGCCAACTCTAGATCTGAAACACAATTCAGAAATGCTTGAGCTTTCACTGGATTTACTGGGACACGGGAAAGAAAAAATCTCTTTGCAGGAGGTCTCATCTTGAAACCAATTCTGTACCCTTCTGAAACAATGTTCTGAATCCAAAGATTGTGAACAGAATTGATCCAAATTTCTTTGAAAAAACGTAACCTGCCCCCTACCAGCTGAACTGGAATGAGGGCCGTACCTTCATGTGAACTTAGAAGCAGGCTTTGCCTTTCTAGCAGGCTTGGATTTATTCCAGACTGGAGATGGTTTCCAAACTGAAACTGCTCCTGAGAACGAAGGATCAGGCTTTTGTTCTTTGTTGAAACGAAAGGAACGAAAACGATTGTTAGCCCTGTTTTTACCTTTAGATTTTTTATCCTGTGGTAAAAAAGTTCCTTTCCCACCAGTAACAGTTGAAATAATAGAATCCAACTGAGAACCAAATAATTTGTTTCCCTGGAAAGAAATGGAAAGTAGAGTTGATTTAGAAGCCATATCAGCATTCCAAGTCTTAAGCCATAAAGCTCTTCTGGCTAAGATAGCCAGAGACATAAACCTAACATCAACTCTAATAATATCAAAAATGGCATCACAGATAAAATTATTAGCATGCTGGAGAAGAATAATAATATCATGAGAATCACGATTTGTTACTTGTTGCGCTAGAGTTTCCAACCAAAAAGTTGAAGCTGCAGCAACATCAGCCAATGATATAGCAGGTCTAAGAAAATTACCTGAACACAGATAAGCTTTTCTTAGAAAAGATTCAATTTTTCTATCTAAAGGATCCTTAAACGAGGTACCATCTGACGTAGGAATGGTAGTACGTTTAGCAAGGGTAGAAATAGCCCCATCAACTTTAGGGATTTTGTCCCAAAATTCTAACCTGTCAGGCGGAACAGGATATAATTGCTTAAAACGTTTAGAAGGAGTAAATGAATTACCCAATTTATCCCATTCTTTGGAAATTACTGCAGAAATAGCATTAGGAACAGGAAAAACTTCTGGAATAACCGCAGGAGCTTTAAAAACCTTATCCAAACGTATAGAATTAGTATCAAGAGGACTAGAATCCTCTATTTCTAAAGCAATTAGTACTTCTTTAAGTAAAGAGCGAATAAATTCCATCTTAAATAAATATGAAGATTTATCAGCATCAATCTCTGAGATAGAATCCTCTGAACCAGAAGAGTCCAAAGAATCAGAATGATGGTGTTCATTTAAAAATTCATCTGTAGAGAGAGAAGATTTAAAAGACTTTTTACGTTTACTAGAAGGAGAAATAACAGACAAAGCCTTCTTTATGGATTCAGAAACAAAATCTCTTATGTTATCAGGAACATTCTGCACCTTAGATGTTGAGGGAACTGCAACAGGCAATGGTACATTACTAAAGGAAATATTATCTGCTTTAACAAGTTTGTCATGACAATTATTACAAACAACAGCTGGAGGAATAGCTACCAAAAGTTTACAGCAGATACACTTAGCTTTGGTAGATCCAGCAGGCAGTGATTTTCCTGTAGTATCTTCTGGCTCAGATGCAACGTGAGACATCTTGCAATATGTAAGAGAAAAAACAACATATAAAGCAAAATAGATCAAATTCCTTATAAGACAGTTTCAGGAATGGGAAAGAATGCCAAATATCAAGCTTCTAGCAACCAGAAGCAAATGAAAAATGAGACTGAAATAATGTGGAGACAAAAGCGACGCCCATATTTTTTAGCGCCAAATAAGACGCCCACATTATTTGGCGCCTAAATGCTTTTGGCGCCAAAAATGACGCCACATCCGGAACGCCGACATTTTTTGCGCAAAATAACGTCAAAAAATGACGCAACTTCCGGCGACACGTATGACGCCGGAAACGGAAAAGAATTTTTGCGCCAAAAAAGTCTGCGCCAAGAATGACGCAATAAAATGAAGCATTTTCAGCCCCCGCGAGCCTAACAGCCCACAGGGAAAAAAGTCAAATTTTTGAGGTAAGAAAAATATGATAATTCAATGCATAATCCCAAATATGAAACTGACTGTCTGAAAATAAGGAAAGTTGAACATTCTGAGTCAAGGCAAATAAATGTTTGAATACATATATTTAGAACTTTATAAATAAAGTGCCCAACCATAGCTTAGAGTGTCACAGAAAATAAGACTTACTTACCCCAGGACACTCATCTACATGTTTGTAGAAAGCCAAACCAGTACTGAAACGAGAATCAGTAGAGGTAATGGTAAATATAAGAGTATATCGTCGATCTGAAAAGGGAGGTAAGAGATGAATCTCTACGACCGATAACAGAGAACCTTATGAAATAGACCCCGTAGAAGGAGATCACTGCATTCAATAGGCAATACTCTCTTCACATCCCTCTGACATTCACTGCACGCTGAGAGGAAAACCGGGCTCCAACTTGCTGCGGAGCGCATATCAACGTAGAATCTAGCACAAACTTACTTCACCACCTCCCTTGGAGGCAAAGTTTGTAAAAACTGATTTGTGGGTGTGGTGAGGGGTGTATTTATAGGCATTTTAAGGTTTGGGAAACTTTGCCCCTCCTGGTAGGAATGTATATCCCATACGTCACTAGCTCATGGACTCTTGTTAATTACATGAAAGAAACATTATCGGCATACAAGATCTTATCATGACAACTGTTACATAATATAGCCGGAGATATAATCTCAGCTTGCTTAAAACAGATACACTTAGCTTTGGTAGAACTGTGTTCATGCAGCATGGTTCCTACTGTTGCTTCTGAGACAGAATCAGACAGACATCTTGCAAAATGTAACAGAAAAAATAACATTTAAACAAAATATCCAATTTCTTCATATAGCAGGAATGGGAAAAAATGCATATGCTAAATAAGCAAAAAAGCAAACAGCATAGCCCTCTAGAATATAAAGAGAGCAGGGAGCATAAAGGAAGTGGGGTAATATAAAAATATTTGACGCCAAGTAGAACGCACAGCACAAAGTGAATTTTTTTTGGCGCCAAACATCTGGAAATGACGCAACTCGCGTCATAACAAGCGCGACTTTGCTTCAAACAAACTAACGTCAATAGAGATGCAGGAAATTACTAAACTTGCGCCAAAAAAATATTGCGCCAAAAATGATGCAATAAAACATAATTTATGCTTACCTGATAAATTCCTTTCTTCTGTAGTGTGATCAGTCCACGGGTCATCATTACTTCTGGGATATTACTCCTCCCCAACAGGAAGTGCAAGAGGATTCACCCAGCAGAGCTGCATATAGCTCCTCCCCTCTACGTCACTCCCAGTCATTCGACCAAGGACCAACGAGAAAGGAAAACCAAGGGTGAAGTGGTGACTGGAGTATAAATTAAAAAATATTTACCTGCCTTAAAAACAGGGCGGGCCGTGGACTGATCACACTACAGAAGAAAGGAATTTATCAGGTAAGCATAAATTATGTTTTCTTCTGTTAAGTGTGATCAGTCCACGGGTCATCATTACTTCTGGGATACCAATACCAAAGCAAAAGTACACGGATGACGGGAGGGATAGGCAGGCTCTTTATACAGAAGGAACCACTGCCTGAAGAACCTTTCTCCCAAAAATAGCCTCCGATGAAGCAAAAGTGTCAAATTTGTAAAATTTGGAAAAAGTATGAAGCGAAGACCAAGTTGCAGCCTTGCAAATCTGTTCAACAGAGGCCTCATTCTTGAAGGCCCAAGTGGAAGCCACAGCTCTAGTAGAATGAGCTGTAATTCTTTCAGGAGGCTGCTGTCCAGCAGTCTCATAAGCTAAACGAATTATGCTACGAAGCCAAAAAGAAAGAGAGGTAGCGGAAGCTTTTTGACCTCTCCTCTGCCCAGAGTAAATGACAAACAGAGAAGACGTTTGTCGAAATTCCTTAGTTGGCTGTAAGTAAAATTTTAGAGCACGGACTACATCCAGGTTGTGCAGTAGACGTTCCTTCTTTGGAGAAGGATTTGGGCATAAAGAAGGAACAACAATCTCTTGATTGATATTCCTGTTAGTAACTACCTTAGGTAAGAACCCAGGTTTAGTACGCAGGACTACCTTATCCGAATGAAAAATCAAATAAGGAGAATCACAATGTAAGGCTGATAATTCAGAGACTCTTCGAGCCGAGGAAATAGCCATTAAAAATAGAACTTTCCAAGATAACAACTTTATATCAATGGAATGAAGGGGTTCAAACGGAACGCCCTGTAAAACATTAAGAACAAGGTTTAAACTCCATGGTGGAGCAACAGTTTTAAACACAGGCTTAATCCTGGCTAAAGCCTGACAAAAAGCCTGGACGTCAGGAACTTCTGACAGACGTTTGTGTAACAGAATGGACAGAGCTGAGATCTGTCCCTTTAAAGAACTAGCAGATAAACCCTTTTCTAAACCTTCTTGTAGAAAAGACAATATCCTAGGAATCCTAACCTTACTCCAAGAGTAACCTTTGGATTCACACCAATATAGGTATTTACGCCATATCTTATGGTAAATCTTTCTGGTAACAGGTTTCCTAGCCTGTATTAAGGTATCAATAACTGACTCAGAAAACCCACGTCTTGATAAAATCAAGCGTTCAATTTCCAAGCAGTCAGCTTCAGAGAAGTTAGATTTTGATGTTTGAAGGGACCCTGTATCAGAAGGTCCTGTTTCAGAGGTAGAGACCAAGGTGGACAGGATGACATGTCCACCAGGTCTGCATACCAAGTCCTGCGTGGCCACGCAGGTGCTATTAGAATCACTGATGCTCTCTCTTGTTTGATTCTGGCAATCAATCGAGGAAGCAACGGAAAGGGTGGAAACACGTAAGCCATCCTGAAGTCCCAAGGTGCTGTCAGAGCATCTATCAGGACTGCTCCTGGATCCCTGGATCTGGACCCGTAACGAGGAAGCTTGGCGTTCTGTCGAGACGCCATGAGATCTATCTCTGGTTTGCCCCAACGTTGAAGTATTTGGGCAAAGACCTCCGGATGAAGTTCCCACTCCCCCGGATGAAAAGTCTGACGACTTAAGAAATCCGCCTCCCAGTTCTCCCCTCCCGGGATGTGGATTGCTGACAGGTGGCAAGAGTGAGACTCTGCCCAGCGAATTATCTTTGATACTTCCATCATAGCTAGGGAGCTTCTTGTCCCTCCCTGATGGTTGATGTAAGCTACAGTCGTGATGTTGTCCGACTGAAACCTGATGAACCCCCGAGTTGTCAACTGGGGCCAAGCCAGGAGGGCATTGAGAACTGCTCTCAATTCCAGAATGTTTATTGGCAGGAGACTCTCCTCCTGACTCCATTGTCCCTGAGCCTTCAGAGAATTCCAGACGGCACCCCAACCTAGAAGGCTGGCGTCTGTTGTTACAATTGTCCAGTCTGGTCTGCTGAATGGCATCCCCCTGGACAGATGTGGCCGAGAAAGCCACCATAGAAGAGAATTTCTGGTCTCTTGATCCAGATTCAGAGAAGGGGATAAGTCTGAGTAATCCCCATTCCACTGACTTAGCATGCACAGTTGCAGTGGTCTGAGGTGTAAGCGTGCAAAGGGTACTATGTCCATTGCCGCTACCATTAAGCCGATTACCTCCATGCATTGAGCCACTGACGGGTGTTGAATGGAATGAAGGGTGCGGCAAGCACTTTGAAGTCTTGTTAGCCTGTCCTCTGTCAGGTAAATCTTCATTTCTACAGAATCTATAAGAGTCCCCAGGAAGGGAACTCTTGTGAGTGGAACGAGTGAACTTTTCTTTTCGTTCACCTTCCATCCATGTGACCTTAGAAATGCCAGCACTAACTCTGTATGAGACTTGGCAGTTTGAAAGCTTGAAGCTTGTATCAGAATGTCGTCTAGGTATGGAGCTACCGAGATTCCCCGCGGTCTTAGTACCGCCAGAAGAGCACCCAGAACCTTTGTGAAGATTCTTGGAGCTGTAGCCAATCCGAATGGAAGAGCCACAAACTGGTAATGCCTGTCTAGGAAGGCAAACCTTAGGTACCGATAATGATCTTTGTGAATCGGTATGTGAAGGTAAGCATCTTTTAAATCTACAGTGGTCATGTACTGACCTTCTTGGATCATAGGTAAAATTGTCCGAATAGTCTCCATCTTGAACGATGGAACTCTTAGGAATTTGTTTAGGATCTTTAAGTCCAGGATTGGTCTGAAAGTTCCCTCTTTTTTGGGAACCACAAACAGATTTGAGTAAAACCCCTGTCCCTGTTCTGATCGTGGAACTGGATGGATTACTCCCATTAACAAGAGCTCTTGTACGCAGCGTAGAAACGCCTCTTTCTTTGTCTGGATTGTTGACAATCTTGACAGATGAAATCTCTCTCTTGGAGGAGAGTATTTGAAGTCCAGAAGGTATCCCTGAGATATTATCTCTAGCGCCCAGGGATCCTGAACATCTCTTGCCCAAGCCTGGGCGAAGAGAGAAAGTCTGCCCCCCACTAGATCCGATCCCGGATCGGGGGCCCTCAATTCATGCTGTTTTAGGGGCAGCAGCAGGTTTCCTAGTCTGCTTGCCCTTGTTCCAGGACTGGTTAGGTTTCCAGCCTTGTCTGTAGCGAGCAACAGCTCCTTCCTGTTTTGGTGCAGAGGAAGTTGATGCTGCTCCTGCTTTGAAATTACGAAAGGAACGAAAATTAGACTTGGCTTTGGCTTTGTCCTGAGGCAGGGCATGGCCTTTACCTCCTGTAATGTCAGCGATAATCTCTTTCAACCCGGGCCCGAATAAGGTCTGCCCTTTGAAAGGTATATTAAGCAATTTAGACTTAGAAGTAACATCAGCTGACCAGGATTTTAGCCACAGCGCCCTGCGTGCCTGAATGGCGAATCCTGAATTCTTCGCCGTAAGTTTAGTAAGATGTACTACGGCCTCCGAAATGAATGAATTAGCTAGTTTAAGGACTCTAAGCCTGTCCGTAATGTCGTCCAGAGTAGCTGAACCAATGTTCTCTTCCAGAGACTCAATCCAGAATGCCGCTGCAGCCATGATCGGCGCAATGCATGCAAGGGGTTGCAATATAAAACCTTGTTGAACAAACATTTTCTTAAGGTAACCCTCTAACTTTTTATCCATTGGATCTGAAAAAGCACAGCTATCCTCCACCGGGATAGTGGTACGCTTAGCTAAGGTAGAAACTGCTCCCTCCACCTTAGGGACCGTTTGCCATAAGTCTCTTGTGGTGGCGTCTATTGGAAACATTTTTCTAAATATCGGAGGGGGTGAGAACGGCACACCGGGTCTATCCCACTCCTTAGTAACAATTTCAGTAAGTCTCTTAGGTATAGGAAAAACCTCAGTACTCGTCGGTACCGCAAAATATTTATCCAACCTACACATTTTCTCTGGTATTGCAACTGTGTTACAATCATTCAGAGCCGCTAACACCTCCCCTAGTAATACACGGAGGTTTTCCAGTTTAAATTTAAAATTTGAAATATCTGAATCCAGTCTGTTTGGATCAGAACCGTCACCCACAGAATGAAGTTCTCCGTCCTCATGTTCTGCCACCTGTGACGCAGTGTCTGACATGGCCCTAATATTATCAGCGCACTCTGTTCTCACCCCAGAGTGATCACGCTTACCTCTTAGTTCTGGTAATTTAGCCAAAACCTCAGTCATAACAGTAGCCATATCCTGTAATGTGATTTGTAATGGCCGCCCAGATGTACTCGGCGCTACAATATCACGCACCTCCCTCTGAGCGGGAGATGTAGGTACCGACACGTGAGGCGAGTTAGTCGGCATAACTCTCCCCTCGTTGTTTGGTGAAATTTGTTCAATTTGTACAGATTGATTTTTATTTAAAGTAGCATCAATACAGTTAGTACATAAATTTCTATTGGGCTCCACTTTGGCATTGCAACAAATGACACAGGTATCATCCTCTGAATCAGACATGTTTAACACACTAGCAAATAAACTTGCAACTTGGAAATACAATTCAATTAGAATAATATTAAAACGTACTGTGCCTTTAAGAAGCACAGAAGATCTATGACAGTTGAAAATTAATAAATTGAAACAGTTATAGCCTCAATCCTTGTAAACAACACAACTTTAGCAAAGGTTTAATCCCATTAGCAAAGATAACAAATTCTGAAAGCAGGAAACAAATTACAGAATAAACGTTTTTTATCTCAGTCAAACTATAATTCTCACAGCTCTGCTGAGAGAAAATTACCTCCCTCAAAATAAGTTTTGAAGACCCCTGAGCTCTGTAGAGATGAACCGGATCATGCAGGGAATACAATGAGTTGCTGACTGAAATATTTGATGCATAGTAAAAGCGCCAAAAAACGGCCCCTCCCCCTCACACACAGCAGTGAGGGAGAACAGAAACTGTCAGAAAACAGACTAAGCAACTGCCAAGTGGAAAAATAGTGCCCAAACATTTATTCACTCAGTACCTCAGCAAATGAAAACGATTTTACATTCCAGCAAAAACGTTAAACATAATTTCTAGTTATTAAACAGCTTTATGTATTTCTTACAGTGTAATTCTAGTGAAGTACCATTCCCCAGAATACTGAAGTGAAAAGTATACATACATGACATTATATCGGTATGGCAGGATTTTCTCATCAATTCCATTGTCAGAAAATAAAAACTGCTACATACCTCTATGCAGATTCATCTGCCCGCTGTCCCCTGATCTGAAGTTTACCTCTCCTCAGATGGCCGAGAAACAGCAATATGATCTTAACTACTCCGGCTAAAATCATAACAAAAACTCTGGTAGATTCTTCTTCAAACTCTGCCAGAGAGATAATAACACACTCCGGTGCTATTTTAAAATAACAAACTTTTGATTGAAGATATAAAACTAAGTATAATCACCATAGTCCTCTCACACATCCTATCTAGTCGTTGGGTGCAAGAGAATGACTGGGAGTGACGTAGAGGGGAGGAGCTATATGCAGCTCTGCTGGGTGAATCCTCTTGCACTTCCTGTTGGGGAGGAGTAATATCCCAGAAGTAATGATGACCCGTGGACTGATCACACTTAACAGAAGAAATAACAGCATTTTGCACCCTCGCAAGCCTAGATTTGCCCGTGAAATTTAATGAAAAAAAAAGTCAAATTAGAAAAAAAGACTAAACCCCAGTTTAAGAACATTTTAAAAAATAACTTCCTAAAACATGATTCTCATACTGAAACTGTTAGACTGCAAAGGGAAATACACATAAACCTTACTCATGGCAAATATAAGTAAAATACATATATTTAAAACTTTATATTAATACATAAAGCGCCAAACCATAGCTGAGAGTGTCTTAAACAATGATACATACTTACCGAAAGACACCCATCCAGATATAGCAGATAGCCAAACCAGTACTGAAAACTACCAGCAGAGGTAATGGTATATAAGAGTATATAGACAATCTGAAAAGGGAGGTAGGAGATGAATCCCTACGACCGATAACAGAGAACCCTTGAAAAGATTTCCCATGAGTGAAACCATAAAAATCAACAGGTAATACTCTTTTCACATCCCTCTGACAAACACTGTACTCTGAGAGGAATTGGGCTTCAGAATGCTTAGAAGCGCTTATCATAGAAGAAAACATAAAAATCAAGCACAAACTTACTTCACCACCTCCATAGGAGGCAAAGTTTGTAAAACTGAAGTATGTGTGTGGTGGGAGGTGTATTTATAGGCATTTTGAGGTTTGGGTAACTTTTCCCTTCCTGGTAGGAATGTATATCCCATTACGTCACCAGCTCATGGACTCTTGCCGTTTACATGAAAGAAATACCCTTCGTGACCAAGGACATGCCTGGCACATCCTCTGGGGTTTCAAGCACTGGAAGTGATGGTGATCGCTTTCAGGGTATTGCAGTGATGCATTGCAATACCCTTTTTAACCCACTGATGCAGAGAGGGCCACTCTGTGGCCCTGCCTGCATCGGCCATTGTTGCTGCCGATCGTTGGTGGGTGGGAGCAGCAGCAGGGAGGTGGGGGGGGAGGGCGGCCCATCAGTGGATACAACCGGATCAATGTGTGCAAGCTGAGTCCCTACTGCGGAGGTGCACGCGCCTGCCACATATACTTATATTGTGCAGCTATGGGAAGGAGGGAGAGGGAGGGGGGAATAATTAAAGTTTGGTAAGCGATCTGGAGGTGGAGGGAGGGTAGGGTATTGAGGGGGGGCAGCTACACTACAGAAAATGTTATTTTTAATATTAAAAAAACACACTTTTTTTGGGGGGGGGGGGGGGGGATCCAACACTGCAGAATCAATTGTGCTCATAAGTTTACATACTCTGGCAGAATTTATGATTTCTTGGTCATTTTTCAGGAAATATGAATGATAACACAAAAACAAAAATTTATGCTTACCTGATAAATTTCTCTCTCTTGCGATGTATCGAGTCCACGGATTCATCCAATACTTGTGGGATATTCTCCTTCCCAACAGGAAGTGGCAAAGAGAGTACCCACGGCAGAGCTGTCTATATAGCTCCTCCCCTAACTCCACCCCCCAGTCATTTAAACGAAGGCTAGGAAGAAAAAAGGAGAAACTATAGGGTGCAGAGGTGACTGAAGTTTTATAATAAAATATACTACCTGTCTTAAATAGACAGGGCGGGCCATGGACTCGATACATCGCAAGAGAAAGAAATTTATCAGGTAAGCATAAATTTTGTTTTCTCTTGCAAGATGTATCGAGTCCACGGATTCATCCAATACTTGTGGGATACCAATACCAAAGCTTTAGGACACGAATGAAGGGAGGGACAAGACAGGTACCTAAACGGAAGGCACCACTGCTTGCAGAACCTGTCTCCCAAAAATAGCCTCCGAAGAAGCAAAAGTATCAAATTTGTAAAATTTGGAAAAAGTATGAAGCGAAGACCAAGTCGCCGCCTTACAAATCTGTTCCACAGAAGCCTCATTTTTAAAAGCCCATGTGGAAGCCACCGCTCTAGTAGAGTGAGCAGTAATCCTTTCAGGAGGCTGCTGGCCAGCAGTCTCATAAGCCAAACGGATGATGCTTTTCAGACAAAAAGAAAGAGGTTGCCGTAGCCTTTTGACCTCTCCGCTTTCCAGAATAGACAACAAACAATGAAGATGTTTGATGGAAATCTTTAGTTGCTTGTAAGTAGAACTTTAAAGCACGAACCACATCTAGGTTGTGCAACAAACGTTCCTTCTTGGAAGAAGGATTAGGACACAGAGAAGGAACAACAATTTCCTGATTGATATTCCTATTAGAAACAACCTTAGGAAGAAATCCAGGTTTGGTACGCAAAACCACCTTATCAGCATGGAAAACAAGATAAGGTGAGTCACACTGTAAAGCAGATAACTCAGAAACTCTTTGAGCCGAAGAGATAGCTACTAAAAACAGAACTTTCCAAGATAAGAGCTTAAAGTGAAGGTAAACTTCGCCTGATTCGATTAGTGGCAATGTAAATACTTATAAAATTAGAGGAACTTTAATTCATCATTTTAATTATTTTATTATATTTAACGAGTTATAAGCCTGTTTGTTTGCAACTTTCGAATCGTTTCCAAACAGCCCGTTTTTTTTGTTTTTTTTTTGGTCCGGTCACGTTCTTGAACCAGCCAATAATGAGTCAGGCCGTTAGGCGGCCATCATTTGACGTCAGAACAACGCTGTAAGTTGTGCGCATGCGTTGGCATTATTTCCTTATACTTCCTACCCGGGCTCGCTCCAGTTTAGCGCATGCGCAATTAGGAAAGAGACCAGCAAACATTGACTCCGTCCTCTATTTAAAAACAAATTGAAACAGTTACTGCGGCTTCAACCTGTTTTGTTACATATCGAACAAGCCCTTCACTTTCTTTTCATTCTATCGCAAGAAAGTCCTTTTTTTAACTTTGCAAACACTTTCACTCACGCAGGCGCAAATAGAAGAGAAGCCGAGGTGTGCGCATGCGCACTTTGTCAGGCAATCGAGAACGCGCATTTGATGTACGTATAGAGCGGGTGGGACTGCTCTGTATGTAAGAGACTGTAAAATCTGGAAATTGATGGAGGGAGGAGCGAAGACCAGCAAAATACGTAAAAATCCTTAGTTATAAATACAATAATACAGACTGAAATAATTTTTTAAAAAATAGCGATCACACTATATAGTATTTCAGTAATATAGTAAAGGTGAGAAAACCGGCAAACTTTACCTTCACTTTAATATCTATGGAATGCATAGGTTCAAACGGAACCCCTTGAAGAACTTTAAGAACTAAATTTAAACTCCATGGCGGAGCAACAGGTTTAAACACAGGCTTGATTCTAACTAAAGCCTTACAAAACGCCTGAACATCTGGAACATCCGCCAGACACTTGTGTAAAAGGATAGACAAAGCAGATATTTGTCACTTTAAGGAACAAGCTGATAATCCCTTCTCCAATCCTTCTTGGAGAAAGGATAAAAGCCTAGGAATCCTGATCTTACTCCAGGAGTAACCCTTGGAATCACACCAGTAAAGATATTTACGCCATATCTTATTATAGATTTTTCTGGTGACAGGCTTTCGAGCCTGAATCAAGGTATCAATAACCGATTCAGAGAAACCACGCTTTGCTAAAATCAAGCATTCAATCTCCAAGCAGTCAGACGCAGAGAAAGTAGGTTTGGATGCTTGAATGGACCTTGAATCAGAAGGTCCTGCCTCAGCGGCAGAGTCCATGGTGGTAGAGATGACATGTCCACCAGGTCTGCATACCAAGTCCTGCGTGACCACGCAGGTGCTATCAAAATCACTGAAGCTCTCTCCTGCTTGATTCTGGCAATCAGACGAGGAAGGAGAGGGAATGGTGGAAACACATAGGCCAGGTTGAAGGACCAGGGCACTGCTAGAGCATCTATCAGCACTGCCTGGGGATCCCTTGACCTGGACCCAAAACAAGGAAGCTTGGCGTTCTGACGAGACGCCATCAGATCAATTCTGGCGTGCCCCATAGCTGAATCAGTTGGGCAAACACCTCCGGATGGAGCTCCCACTCCCCCGGATGAAAAGTCTGACGACTTAGGAAATCCGCCTCCCAGTTCTCTACCCCCGGGATATGGATTGCTGAAAGATGGCAAGAGTGAGTCTCTGCCCATCGGATTATTTTGGAAACCTCTATCAGCGCTAGAGAACTCCTTGTTCCCCCTTGATGATTGATATAAGCTACAGACGTGATGTTGTCTGACTGAAATCTGATGAATTTGGCCGCAGCCAGTTGAGGCCATGCCTGAAGCGCATTGAATATCGCTCTCAGTTCCAGAATGTTTATTGGGAGGAGAGTCTCCTCCTGAGACCATAACCCCTGTGCTTTCAGGGAGTTCCAGACTGCACCCCAGCCCAGTAGGCTGGCATCTGTCGTAACTATGACCCACTCTGGTCTGCGGAAACACATTCCTTGAGACAGGTGAACCTGTGACAACCACCAGAGAAGAGAATCTCTGGTCTCCTGATCCAGATCTATCTGAGGAGATAAATCTGCATAATCCCCATTCCACTGTTCGAGCATGCATAGTTGCAGTGGTCTGAGGTGTAGGCGAGCAAACGGAACTATGTCCATTGCCGCTACCATTAGTCCGGTTACCTCCATACACTGAGCCACTGACGGCCGAGGAATGGAATGAAGAGCTAGGCAGGTGGTTACGAGTTTTAATTTCCTGACCTCCGTCAGAAATATTTTCATTTCTACCGAGTCTATCAGAGTTCCTAGGAAGGAAACTTGTGAGAGGGAAGAGAGAACTCTTTTTTATGTTCACCTTCCACCCATGAGATCTCAGAAAAGCCAACACGATGTCTGTGTGAGACTTGGCTAGTTGGAAAGTTGACGCTTGAATTAAGATGTCATCTAGAAAAGGCGCCACTGCTATGCCCCGCGATCTTAGAACTGCCAGAAGGGACCCTAGCACTTTTGTGTAAATTCTGGGAGCCGTGGCCAACCCAAAGGGAAGGGCCACGAACTGGTAATGTCTGTCCAGAAAGGTGAACCTGAGAAATCTGTGATGATCTCTGTGAATAGGGATGTGCAGATACGCATCCTTTAAGTCCACGGTGGTCATACATTGACCCTCCTGGATCAGTGGCAGAATAGTCCGAATAGTCTCCGTCTTAAAAGACGGGACTCTGAGGAATTTGTTTAGGATCTTGAGATCCAAGATTGGTCTGAAAGTTCCTTCTTTTTTGGGAACCACAAACATGTTGGAGTAAAACCCTTGCCCCTGTTCCGCTCTTGGAACTGGGTGAATCACTCCCATGGTATGTAGCTCTTCTACACAGCGTAAGAACGCCTCTCTTTTTGTCTGGTTTGCAGAAAATTGAGAAATGTGAAATCTCCCTCTTCGGGGAGAATTTTTGAAGTCCAGAAGATATCCCTGGGAAACAATTTCTAAAGCCCAGGAATCGTGAACATCTCTTGCCCAAGCCTGAGCGAAGAGAGAGAGTCTGCCCCCTACTAGATCCGGTCCCGGATTGGGGGCTACCCCTTCATGCTGCGTTGGAGGCAGCTGCAGGCTTCTTGGCCTGTTTACCCTTGTTCCAAGCCTGGTTAGGTCTCCAGACTGACTTGGATTGAGCAAAATTACCCTCTTGCTTTGCAGCAGGGGAAGCTGAAGCGGGACCACTCTTGAAGTTTCGAAAAAGAACGAAAATTATTCTGTTTGGTCCTTATCTTATTTGTTTTATCCTGAGGGAGGGTATGGCCTTTCCCTCCAGTGATGTCTGAAATAATTTCCTTCAGTTCAGGCCCGAATAGGGTCTTTCCTTTGAAAGGGATGGTCAAAAGCTTTGATTTTGATGACACATCAGCTGACCAGGACTTAAGCCATAACGCTCTAAAATGGCAAAACCTGAATTTTTTGCCGCTAATTTAGCCAGTTGAAAAGCGGCATCTGTAATGAAAGAATTAGCCATCTTAAGAGCCTTAATTCTATCCAGAATATCATCTAATGGGGTCTCCCCCTGAAGAGCCTCTTCCAGGGCCTCGAACCAAAAAGCAGCTGCAGTAGTTACAGGAACAATGCATGCAATAGGTTGGAGAAGAAAACCTTGATGAACAAAAATTTTCTTTAGGAGACCCTCTAATTTTTTATCCATAGGATCTTTGAAAGCACAACTGTCTTCAATAGGTATAGTTGTACGCTTAGCTAGTGTAGAAATAGCTCCCTCCACCTTAGGGACCGTCTGCCACGAGTCCCACATGGTGTCAGATATGGGAAACATTTTCTTAAAAGTAGGAGGGGGAGCGAGCGAATACCTGGTCTATCCCACTCCTTAGAAACAATATCCGCAATCCTCTTAGGGACCGGAAAAACATCAGTGTAAACAGGAACCTCTATATCGGATACGGCTACTAAAGCGTCAGAAAACTCAGCATTTGTTCTTAACCCAGAGCTATCACGCTTCCCTTGCAACCCAGGCAGTTTAGATAAAACATCTGTGAGGGTAGAATTCATAACTGCTGCCATGTCTTGTAAAGTAAATGAAGTAGACGCACTAGAGGTACTTGGCGTCACTTGTGAGGGCGTTACTGGTTGTGACACTTGGGGAGAACTAGATGGCATAACCTCATTTCTTTCTGTCTGAGAATCCTCTAGCGCTACATTTTTAAGTGCTACAATATGCTCTTTAAAATTTATAGACATATCAGTACAAGTGGGACACATTCTAAGAGGGGGTTCCACAATGGCTTCTAAACATATTAAACAAGGAGTTTCCTTGATATCAGACATGTTTAACAGGATAGTAATGAGACAAGCAAGCTTGGAAAACACTTTATTCAATGTAAAACAACAATTTCAAAAAACGGTACAGTGCCTTTAAGAGAAAAAAAAAAAGATGTACACGTTCTGCAAAACTGCTTAAAAATGCAACAAACTCTTCAAATTTTTTACAGTATATGTAGTAAGCCTTAGTAAGGTTGCCCCACTAGTAAAAGAAGAAATTAACCCCTTAAAAACGAAACCGGATTGACAAGTGTCAAAAAAACGGAAAATACAGTCAGCACCTTGCCACAGCTCTGCTGTGGCGCCTACCTGCCCTAAGGGGTTAAATCTGAGGGAAGAAGGCTTCGTTTTGGCCCCAAAATCGAGTCAGGACCCTCCTGTGTTGCAGCTTGCTGTCCAGTAATGAAAAACAACTGCGCATCTAAGGCGCGAAATTAGGCCCCACCCACCTCTTACTCGATGTCTGTGGGGCCTTAAAGTAACACCTCATGTGTTTAAAACCGCCATGTGGGATGTAAAACCTCAAAATAAGCCAAATGAACCCTCTAAATAAAAGTCCCAAAAACGTTTTTCCATATTTCTCAATAAAAACGTTTGCTCTATTATATGTGTCAACGAGAAAGTAACTTAGCCCTTATGCAAGCTTGTAATACTACAATAAGTCTCTGATTACAGCTTACCCTTCCCCTCATGGGGATACTGTCAGCCTTTTCTTGAAATATCAGTCTTTCTAGAAAAAAAATGACTGAACATACCTCAGTGCAGCATAGCATGCAAACCGTTCCTCAACTGAAGTTTCCTGTACTCCTACGCCTCTGTGGGAAAAGCAGTGGATCTTAGTTACAAATGCTAAGATCATCATCCTTCAGGCAGAAATCTTCATCTTTTTTCTGCTTGAGAGTAAATAGAACACACAGGTACGATTTAAAATAACAAACTCTTGCTTGAAGAAAATAAAAACTAACATTTTGTCACCACAATCACTTTACCCTTCCTTAATGCTTAGAGCCGGCAAAGAGAATGACTGGGGGGTGGAGTTAGGGGAGGAGCTATTTAGACAGCTCTGCTGTGGGTGCTTTCTTTGCCACTTCCTGTTGGGAAGGAGAATAT